>NC_142013.1:114115554-114288102 GCF_049901735.1 Notechis scutatus
TTCTTCATATGTTTTAGCCTCCAGTTCCTTCATCATCCTGGTTGCTCTTCTCTGTGCTTTTTCTAGAGTCTCAATTTCTTTTGTATAATGTGGTGACCAAAACTGGATGCAGGACTCCAGGTGTGGTCTTAATAAGGCTTTATAGAGTGGTATTAGTACCTCCCTTGATCTTGATTGTATTCCTCTGTTAATGCAACTTAGAATTGCATTGGCTTTTTTGGCTGCTGCTTCTTGTCTTGCCTTCAGGGGCTTTGGAGAATACCTTGACTCCCTCTTCTTAGTGACAACCCCTCAAATATTGGAACACGGCTATCATGTCGCCCCAGTCCTTCTTTTCATTCCTGGGGTGCCCACATTGCAGCCCTGGTCAAAAGGGCCCAGCAGAGATTATACTACCTGAGGCTTCTCGGGGAAACAACAACTGAATGGAAAACGGCTGGTGACCTTCTACCGCTGCACCATAGAGAGTATCTTAACTTACTACACACCTGTGTATGGTTTGCCAGTTGTAGCATGGCAGATAGGACCACTCAAGAGGGTGGACGTCCTTGTCCCTCAGAGGATCGTGGGTTGCCCTCTCCCCTCTTTGGAAGAGCTTTAGAGCTCCCGCTGCCTTAAGAAAGTTCAAAACACCCTCAAAGATCCATCTCATCCTGGGCACCCCCCTTTTTTTTTCCACTGTTATCACCTGACAGTTGGTACAGGACAATAAAAACAAGAACAAATAGGCTGAAAAAACAGCTTCTATCCCAGGGCAGTAACTCTATGGAATTCTACTGTATAGTGGAATATTCATGCAATATCAGGGGTTTTCCATTCAATGTGTAGAGCGGTGAGGGATGTGTGTTTGTGTTTTATTTTCAGTCATATATTGTACACTGAAGATGGTATTTAATTTCATTGTACGAGGTGCAATGACAATAAAGGAAACTAAATTAAATTAGACATACCCAGTTCCTATAACTGTTGTTTGTATGTTTTAGCCTCCAGTCCCCTGATCATCATTGTTGCTCTTTTCTGCACTCTTTTCAAAATTTTCATGTCTTTTTTTTTTTTTTTGGCACTGTAGTGACCAAAACTGGATGCAGTATTCCAGGTATGGACTTCAGATGTATTAAATCCTAGCTCCCATCATCCCCAGCAGGGTAGACAGCTAATGGCTAATGTTGTAACGTTGGCTATGTTGCAGCCTGGGGTGATGAGCGTCATCCCTGAATATATCCAAGTTGCTTCCTTTTTCAGAAGTCTGGAAACAAAGCAGAAGTGCCTAATTCCGCCATATTCCGTGTGTGGTTTTTGGGTTTGTTTTTTTTTTGCATGGGTTTTTAATCTAACTTTCATTTCTTATCAAACAGGTTTTGCATATTACTCACGCAGTGCAAACTTGAGGCACGTGTGCAGGCATACTTATGAGTCATTGGCTTTTGTCTCTGGTGCTTCCTCAAAATAATTGTGGGTCTAGTGTAGCCCAGAGTCACTTCTTTGTGAAGTGCGTCTGGGTGGTTTCTTACCAAGGTTTTCTGCAACGGTGAGTTAAATGAACTTGAGTGTCAGGGTTTGAATCTGGCACTAAGATGTTTGTATATATTTTTTGCATTCAGAAGTAACGGGGGGAGGAGGCAGATCATTAAAGAGAGATCCAACCTAGAACTAAGGAGGAATTTCCTGACAGAACAATTAACCAGTAGAGTGTCTTGCTTTCATAAGTTGTGACTGCTCCAACACTGGAGGTTTTAAAGAAAAGATTGACAGATATTTGTCTGGAATGGTATAGGGTCTCCTATTTGAGCTGGGGGTTGGACTGGAAGACCTCCCAAGATCCCTTCCAACCATATTATTCTGTGTTCTATATTGGTAAGGCAGGACCCACACTCCATTCAACTTTGAACTATTCTGAGTAATTTAAGGTTTGTGACTGTTGATTATTTATGCTTCCCTGCTTTGATCACCATTGCCTGCTTGAACTACAATAGCACAGGTCTACTGTTTATAAATTTATAATATATAAATATATTTATATTGTAAACATGTATACAATAGCACATGTCTACCTGTCTAGCAAAAGGACAAATTCAGCTCTTCACAATTATATTTTTCTCTCACTTTCTCTCTCCAAAGGTTGGCTTTTGTCTCTGGTGCTTCCTCAAAATAATTGTGGGTCTCGTGTAGCCAAGAGTCACTTTCACTGCTTTCTGAAATACACAACTGCTCATTGGTACAGTAATCATTGGAAGAGAAGAGAAGAAGAAAGAAAGAAAGAGAGAGAGAGAGAGAAAGAAAGAAAGAAAAGAAAGAAAAGAAAGAAGAAAGAAAGAAAGAAAGAAAGAAAGAAAGAAAGAAAGAAAGAAAGAAAGAAAGAAAGAAAGAAAGAAAGAAAAGGAACGAACAAAAGAAGGCCTGAAAAGGGGAGAAAACTGAAAGAGGACCAGAGGAATTTAAAAAATAATAACAATCTTACAACTTGAAACAGCTTTCCAAAGGAAAACCCAAGAGCAAACCAAGAAAATAAATAATTACAACTCAACGACAGCTTTCTAAAATATTTTTTTTAAAAAAAGAGTAGGGATGATGGCTGGTCACTCTGCCTCTCAGCCACTGAGTCCAAAGACGGCGGTCTTGATTGATATGTGGCACTTAGGGCCAGAGGTTTCCAATTCCAAGCTTATACTTTCATTACTTGAGGTGGCTGAAAGTACACGCACGAAAGGTCTCAATGGGTTGGTGTATTTCATGTGTTGCCGGACCCCCGACCACGAAAGGAAGGACAAAGAGCAGGTTGAAAGAGCCTTAAAAGATATACGTTGTGCTGAGGTGATGGCCGCCGAAACTTATGCTGCGACCTTATACACCGTGAAGCAGAAGCTGGACGAAAATGGTGTGGAAAAGTTCACCGTCCTGTTATCCTGGGGGAGAAAATCCTTGGTGAGGAAGTACATGGAGCAGCTCTTCACCACACTCTACCGGTATGAGTTGATAGAGCTGCCCATGAGCTCCAAAGAAGAGCGCTTGAAGAACTCCTGGGAGTCAAGGAGCAAAGCAGGGCCTCACGTAGATCCCGAGGTGGAAAGGATCCAGAAAGAAATAAGCCAATTTTTGGAAAGTCTTCCCAGCCTGAAAGGAGACCTCATGATCCTCAAATCTTCATTAATCCCAGGTAACATGGGAAATATTCATTCATTCTTTCATTTTGTATCCTACCTTTACTGTGTTATCCTGAAAATAAGACCCTGTCTTATATATATTTTTTGCCACCAAAAAAAGATACCAGGTCTTATTTTCGGGGGATGTCATTGACTAACTTCTAGCCCTGCAGGCCATTGTACAAAGAGTAGTTTTGGCTAGTCTAAAGAAAAGAAGAATTAGGGGGTAACAGGATAGCAGTCTTCCAATATTTGAGGGGCTGGAACAAAGAAGAGGGGGTCAAGTTATTCTCCGAAACACCAGAAGGCAAGACAAGAATCAAGGGTTAGAAACTAATCAAAGAGAGAAGCAACCGTGGAACTAAGGAGAAACTTCCTAACAGTGAGGACAATTAACCAGTGGAACAACTTGCCTACAGAAGTTGTAGGTGCTCCATCACTGGAGGTTTTTAAGAAGCGACTGGACAGCCATTTGACCGGGATGGTATAGAATCTGCTGCTTGAGCAAAGGGTTGGACTAGAAAACCTCTAAGGTCCCTTCCAACTCTATTCTTAAAAAAAGAACAGCGCTACAGGTTCAGGCTTCTTGAGAACCTACTCCACAATCAACTCAGCAGAACTGGGAAGTGATTGTTGCAATGAGGGCATTAAGTACCGTGTTTCCCCCAAAATAAGACCCTGTCTATATATATTTTTTTGCCACCCAAAAAGGGCACCAGGTCTTATTTTCGGGAGATGCCATCCACTGACTAACCTCACTTGCATGTGTCACCCCCAGCCTCCTTTTTGCTGTCAGAGGCCTTTAGGAACTACTACTTCTGCGTCTGGCAAGGCTTTCCTGAAGGCCTCTGCAGCCGATAACAGATCTGGATCGATCCTGAGCTTTGCTCTCAGCTCCAGAGGCCTTCAGGAAGGCCTTGCCAGCCTCGCTGGCTGCAGAAGAAATGGGCTGGCAAGGTGTCGGGAGGTGTGAGGCCTGGCTACAACCGTCCAAAGGTAAGGAGTAGGGCAGCTCCACCACCCTCCATCCCCACCCTAACTGAATTTTTACCCGTCCACTCTGGAGTGGGTGGGATCTTAATTAGGGCTTATTTTAGGGGTAGAAAAATAAATGTTGAAAAAGTTGTACAGATAAAAGCAAAAAATTCCATTCTTAACCATCCAGATCATCCCTTCTAACTCTGAGAAATATTGAGCAGACCAAAGTAAGTAATCATTTGCCTCCAGAAGTCGTGCATGCTGCAACACTGGAAGTTTTTTAAAAGAAGTTGGATAACCATTTGTCTGAAATGGTATAGGGTTTCCTGCCTAGGCAGGGGGTTGGACTAGAAGACCTCCAAGGTCCCCCTTCCAACTCTGTTATTCTATTCTATTTGTAGAAAGCAAACATCTGACTTCATAGTTTCAAATCAGATATTTTCAGTAAACTTTTTACTATAGCTATATACAGTAGTAAATCCAAAAGTCTTCGTGCTTCAGTAAATCCAAATGTTCAATATAATCCTGTTTAATTCAACAACACACTCCGGGCCAAATGTGTCTTCACAAGACCAGATAATTTAATATTAATTAATATCACTGTAAACAATTTGATATTCAGTGCAACAGTAGAACAAGCCCAAATTATATAGGTCTGGTTTCTTCAGAAATATTAGATTTCTAAAATTAAAATATTTAAGAATACATTCTTTGCTGCATATCCATGGAGGGTTTTTTTATTGTTAAATAACTGTGTTGTAGGATCATAGAAATTTAAAATTATTTAAAACTTTATATGCTGTTGATTCACTAGTTTCATGTGATTTCCTGCGACTATATAATCCTTTCTAAATAACGTTAAACTATTAAATGCAGATTCAGGAGCCTTCAATACTTGTCTAGTAATATCGGTAATTTAGGAAACTCAGATATTGCTAATGTATCAGGTCATTTTATTTTAAGCATGTGTGACACAGTAAAAAAAATGAGCCCAAAGACACTGTTAATAAACTATTTTTAATCTGTTTTGTAATCCTTAAGAAAACTTTGAATAAACAAGAGAGCAGTTTTTAAACTGGAGTCTGTTTGCTGGAATTTTTAATCAGATTGAGTTCTCTGTAAGGATTTTTTTTTTTTTTTTAAAAAAGCATTTTAAAAACGTAAGAAAACTTATGCCCCAGGGATGGGATTCTACCAGTTTGCACCTATTCACTAGAACCGGTTGTTAACATTCTAAGCAGTTTGGAGAACCGGTTGTTAGAAGAAATTACTGGGCTAATCCTGTAAGGAAGGCAGGAAGGAAACATTCCGGTGTTGCTTACAGAAACTGCCTCTCCGTTAACCCTTATTACATTCTTGGCAGGACTAGACTTCCTGTCTCAGGAACCTCTCTGGAGTTTTTTTCCCCTCCTTTGCTGGTACTTTGCTTGTGTGGAGTGACCATCCAAAGTTACAATGGCACTGAGAAAAGTGACTTATGACCTTTTTTCACACTTATGACTGTTGCAGCATCCCCACAGTCATGAGAGGCCAGGCGAGGAGATGCATGCCTCGATGTGAGTGATATTGAGTTGGCCACGCCCAGCCAGTCACATGGCCACCAAGCCACGCCCACCAACTAAGCCACGCCCACTGAACCCGGTTGTTAAAAAATTTGAACCCCACCCCTGTTATGCCCTGAATATAAACTGCTTTTTTTTTTTCCTTTCGTGCTTTAAAACTTTTCTTTTAGGACATATTTTCCTGCATGGATTCACAACGAGAACTGGGGGCATTTCATATGTATCAACGTTGAGCTCTTTAAATCTCTTCAGCAGCCCTAAGCGTCGAGACCCCCCAGCTGTGGTGAAGGAAAACCTTCGAAGATTAGCCCACGCTGCGGGGTTCAACCCAGAGATGTATCACAGCATCAAGGTGAGGTCCAGGGAAACCTTCTTAGGTTGAACTGGGGGGGTCCTTGGTGGTCTCTGAGCTAGATAGTTTTCTTGAAGACCTTTTATGACCCAACTAGGTAACATCATCAGAGCTAGAAGGGCAAGGAGTTTGCGGAGAGGAGGAAAAGGAGGAGGAAGAGGAGGAGAACTGGGGGTCCTTGGTGCTCTCTGAGCTTGATGGTTTTCTTGCAGATGTCTCATGACCCAACTAGGTAACATCATCAGAGCTAGAAGGAGGGAGGAGTTTGCTGAGAGGAAGAGGAGGAGGAGGAATATCCCAAAGGGAATATTTGGAACCAAAGAGGGTATTTCACAGGGCCCCCACTTGTTGCTGTGTGAACAGGTCAATCACGCCAGTGACGTCTGGGTGATGGGACAACCCCAACCAAAGAGCTACGATGGGATTGTAACGAACCAAAGAGGCATCGTCGTTGCTGCTCCCGGCGCAGACTGCATTCCTCTTGTGTTTGCGGACCCGGTCAAGAAAGTTTGTGGAGCTGCCCATTCAGGTAACCAAATACCTGTTGTTTTGACCCGGCTCCCAAAACACAACAAACCCTCTGTAGTTAAACAAATGTTTCCTTTATTACAAGCGCCAGCAGCCCTGGCGAAAATTTTCTCTCTCTCTCTCTCACTGCAGGCTAAAATTGATTTATTAGAAGTTGGCAATAGCTGGGTGCAGCCGATACTAAAGTACGTCACTCATTTCCCCCTTGACCCTGGTCTTCCCCCCACCCCCTGGATGTATATTCTCCAATGGGACACATCCATAGCCAAGAGTCGTCAATCAGGCTCTCCAGTAATATTCATGCGCTCCGACAACTTTGGGCTGCCAGGGTGATTATCTAGGCACTTAAGGAATGCACTGTTTTCCCCCGCTCCCTTTTTCTGGCAGCTAAAAAAACCAAAGGAGTATCTTTTTAGTTGACAAAAAGTCTGTCTGGAAGGGAGGTGAATAGTTGTCAGCCACACCCATTCATCTCTGCCCCCTGCCTTTTATCCCCAGAGCCTGGGCAGGGCTTTGCTAGCAGAGGTGGCTCTTCTGTCCCGAGGACCATCCCATAGATTTCCCCTGCTCTCCTCTCCTCTGCCTTCTGCACATCCGCAAGTCAGGCACTGGACCCAGATGGTCCTCATCTTCCACATCAGCCACCTCCAGACTTGGGGGCTGTTGACTCTCCATCTGAGGGCTGACGGACAGCCCAGGCTCCACCACCATCTCTCTCTCTGCCAGCTCCATTCCGTCTTCCCACTCGGAGCTCCCAGGTTGCACACCCTGAGAAAATCCCTCCAAAAGTCTGCAGAGAAATCCCCCACCCCATTTTCCTACCGATCAATTGTTCTTTATTTGGGATCGCAGGATACCGTCTCCAGCTCCGTTCTCAGGGGGGGAGAGAGAGGGGAGAGACTTTTGGCTTCATGCAAGGAAAGCAGCAGAAGCAGCAGAAGTCTTTCTTTCTCTACCCCAAATTCCACCAGAAATGAGTCTTTTGCCGACACAGCTTCTTGGAGCAGGAAGCCTTGTAGGGTCCCAAAGACTCATTTCTGGTGGAGTTTGGGAGAGAGAAAGAGAGACTTTTGCTGCTTTCCTTGCATGCAGCCAAAAGCAGAAGAAGAAAGACGCAGAAAGAAGCAGCCTGGTGGCCAGGCCAGGCACGTGGGACAAGTGGAGCAAGTCCCCTCCTCTGCCCTTTTCCCTCTCCCCTCACTCCCTCGTGGTGTTCGCAATGCAAGCGACGCAAGCCTTGTGTTCCCGGGGGCCATGTGGGTGGCACAGCCTTGTGTTTCTGCACGGCCTGGATTAATTGCTTTGGGGGTGACATTTTTCTGTGGACCACCAACATTTTCTCATGGACCACCAGTGGTTCCCCAGCCCAATGGTTGGTGACCAGTGACCTAGTTAGATCATTGTCTTAAAACAACTGTGAGAAAGAACAGGACACGCTTTGTTAGGCAGAAGGCAAGAGGAAGAGTTTGAAGAAGTGCAAACAAACACGCTTATGTCGCTTGCTTGCTCCTTCCGAGCTATGCTGACTTCAGGTAATTGTGGCTTTGCCAAAAAAAAAAAAAAAAAGTCTTGCATAACGAAGATTGCTCTGCCCTCAAAGGCTTTTATTGCTAAGCTTGTGAAGATTAATGGCTAATCCCTTGCGGTGTTATGTCATTACTTCCTGGTTCTTTGTTTGGGGAAATCCGTGGAGGGCTAGCACATTCTGTTCCCATCCAATTTTGAAAGCCTGATTGAGTCACCTCCATTAAATTCAAATGTAGAGAAAAGGAAAGTCCTACACTTAGGCAAGAAAAACCAAAAGGACACTTATAATAGACGGAGTGAAACCAGGCTCAATAGCAGGAACTGGGAGAGGGATCTTGGAGTCTTAGTGGACAACCAGCTAAATAGGAGCCAGCAATGTGCAGCAGCAGCCAAAAAAGCCAATGCAATCCTAAGTAGCATCAACAGAGGGATACACTCAAGATCAAGGGAAGTACTAATCCCACTCTATAAAGCCTTAGTAAGACCACACCTAGAGTGCTGCATCCAGTTTTGTTCACCACACTATAAAAAAAGATGTTGAGACTCTAGAAAAAGTGCAGAGAAGAGCAACCAGGATGATGAGGGGACTGGAGATAAAAACATATGAAAAATGGTTGCAGGAACTGGGCCTGGCTAGTCTAGGGAAGAGAAGGACCGGGGGAGACAGGAGAGCCGTCTTCCAATATTTGAGGGGCTGCCCCAGAGAAGAGGAAGGGGGTCAACCTGTTTTCTAAGGCACCCGAAGGCCAGAGAAGGAATCATGGATGGAAAGTGAACAAGGAGAGATTTAACCTGGAAATAAGGAGAAACTTTCTGACAGTGAGAACAATCAACCCATGGAACAGAAGTTTTCTTTCAGGAGTTGTGGCAGCTTCATCACTGGAGGCTTTCAAGAAGAGACTGGACTGCCATTTGTCAGAAATGGTGTAGGGTCTCCCACTTGGGCGGAGGGGTTGGACTAGATGACCTACAAGGTCCCTGCCAACTCTGATTATCTGTTATCTGTACATAAATTGAAATTCCGAATCATCCTGGTTCTATTTTTTTTAAAAACAAACAAACAAAGGCATTACTGGTTTTAAACCTGTGAAATGGATAAAATCTGCAGGATGATTAGAGCTGGTCCTTCCCTTCGCAATTGGGGTAGCAAACAAAATCATAAAATTGGGACAAAACTTACTGAACAAATGTTTCCCTTAGCAACCGAAACTTTGCACTCCATTGTGGTCGTGATAATTTTTTGCCACCGTTGTTAAGTGAATCGCTGCAGGTGTTAAGTTGGTCACACCGCTATTAAGAGAAGTTGACTTTTCCCGTTGACTTTCCTTGTTGGAAGATTGCCAAAGGAGATCACGTGATCCCCCGACATGGCAAACCGTCGTAAGTATGAGTCAGTTGCGAAGTGTCCGAATTGGCGACACCGAAACTGTCATAAGTGTGTAAACGGTCACTTTTTTCAGTGCCGTTGTAACTTTGAGCGGTCATGTTGTAAGTCGAGGACGGCTGTGTAAGAAAGGTTGGCCTGTTCTTCTTTGCATGGACAGTCTGTCAGCTTTGGAAGCCCGACTGAGATCAGATGCTCCCATGCTCCCACATTCTTGAATCTGGGAAAATGGGAGGGGAGAATTTCTTGGAGTGTATGTGGTTAGACATAATAACATTCTTTTTCTAAGTCAAGGTCATGTTATTTCTACACCTGGGTGAGAGGCCGTCTCAAGTTGGGACGGATGGTTATTGGGGCCTGTGATGCCATGATGGGTGCAGCGGATGGATTTTGTAGTTTTTTACTTATTCCAAGGAGACCGGGAACTTTCAGATTCGAGATTCCCCAGTTGTGCCAGTTTACTATCCAAAATAAAAAGAACTTTTGAGAAGATGCCTGTCTCGGAGTTATTGGTTGGAGTGGAGGGTTGCTGGAACGCTGACACAGTCCTTGACTTAGGACTGCATTTTGGGATCAGAAGTTCTGTGGCTTTCGTGAAGTCATGCCCGATTGTACGTCCGTTGTTAAGGGAATCGCTGCGAGTTGTTCAGTGAGCCATTAAGCAAATCCAATGGGGAGGCATGGATTCTGCTTGTTGAAAACCGATGGTGAAGATTGCAGATGGAGATTCCACCATCCTGGGACGTCGCAGCTATCATAAATACACGCCACAAATTTTATACACTGAATTTTGATCATGTGACCGTGGGAACCCTAATGTTCTGACCAAGACTTCCGGAGGCAGTCACAATCACACACTTAGTCCCAAAAAAAAAAACCTTTTTATTTCAACGGCTGTGAATTATATACATTCACAGCCCATAATGAGTCCCAAACAGTTGGTGAATAAGTCCCATGGAAGTCTGCCAAAGTCCTTCGGGATAAGGCTGATAAGCACCCACCTGTATCTCCCTTGGAATGCTGCCATCGACTAAATTCTCTGTACAAGGCCAAACGGAGCAAAAAGTCAACACGGAGCATCAGAGTTTAAACCGACCAGAATGAAACAAAGTTGCTTCCTGCAAAGGCTCATATCCCTTTGCTCCTCCTTTATGTCTTATGGGAGGGGCCAATCATCTCCAAGTCTCACTCCTGTGTCACCCCTTTTGTCTTAACTCTTCTTGCCTTCTGGCAGCTCTGCGCAAGCATGCACTGGGAACAGGCTCCCGCTATTCCTCTGCCTCGCTGCTGTCAGATTGTGGAGTCTCCGGAGTCAGCATATAACTCCCAGATGGCCCTGGCCCCATCTCTGTGTCGGACGCAGATCCCTCATCTGAGCCCTCCCCAGACTCCAGGACTGGCCCATGTTCCTCCCTGCCGTCCAACTCTGCTGCTGTCTCCGCAGGCCTCCAGCAGACCACAACACCTACAACAGTTTGTAATTGCAAAAGACTATCTCTCCTTGCACGTTTCTGCAGTGTACAGTTTAGGATTCGCAGTGTGACTTTGCAACCTCTTGTACTGAAATCCTAAAAGTACAAATCGCCTTATTATTATTTGTCTGTGTTTCAGGTTGGCAAGGCACCTTACTAGGGGTTTCGATGGCTGTAGTTAACGCGATGGTGACAGAATATGGTTGCAACGTAAAGGATATCCTCGTAGTTCTTGGACCGTCTGTGGGGCCCTGTTGCTTTACGCTGCCCAAGGAATCGGCAAAAGAATTTTACAAGATTGATCCAACATGCGTAAGAGGTTTTGAATCGCCCAACCCGTACGTGGATATTCGGAGAGCAACACGGTAAGTCTGGCCTTGTGGACCCTTTAGAATAACAGAAGAGCAGAGTTGGAAGGGACCTTTGGAGGTCTTCTAGTCAAATCCCCTGCTCAATGAGGAGATCCTATTCCATTCCAGACCAATGGCTGTCCAGTCTCTTCTTAAAAACCTCCAGTGATGAGCACCCACAACTTCTGGAGGGAAGTGGTTCCACTGGTTGATTGTTCTCATAGTCAGGAAGTTCCTTCCTTCCTCCTTTGTTTCCTTCCTTCCTTCCTTCCCCCTCCCTCTTTCAGGCTCCCTTCCTTCCCTCCCTTTGTTTCGGTTGAGGTAATTCCCCGTTAGGAGAATGAGCGCATACAGGGAGGCTTATTTGAGAGAAGTGTTTGAATAATACACACAGAGCGCACAGATACACTGTACAGTAAATGTAGGCTTTTACTTCCAGAAAGGTTTAAGCAAAGTTCAAGATAAGCAGTCCAAAGTCATTCACAGGTTAAATCAGTCAGTTTTCAATCCAGGGATAATCCAATAACAAAGTCCAGTGTCAAAAACAGTTCAGTATCAGACTTACATCAAATCCATGAATATCAGTCAATTAGGAAGAACGGCAATACTCTCCAACAGAAGGAAAAAAAGACTCACTCAGACACACTCTCTTCTGAGACTAAGACTAAACAACCCAGGTTTCTGGCTCCATCTTATGGCCGTTTGAGAAACCACACCCAATTACACTTTTAGGATTCTCTTAAAGAGACAGTATTAAAATGTCTATCCCGGTTTATATATTTCCATCCCAAATAGCTGTTAGGTGACTCACATTCCTAACAGTTTCCTTCTTCTGCTTCCTTCCTCCTCTCCTTCCTTCCTCCTCTCCTTCCTTCTCCCTTCCTTTCTCCCTCTTTATGTTTCCTACCTTTCTTCCCTCCCTTTGTTTCCTTCTTCCTTCCTTCTCCCTTCCTTTCTCCCTCTTTCTGTTTCTTTCCTCCCTTCTTTCCTTGCTTCCTTATACCAGAGTAGGAAGGGACCTTGGAGGTCTTCTAATCCAACCACATCCTTGAGCAAGAGACTTTAAACCATTCCAGACAAGTGGCTGTTCAGTCTCTTCTTAAAAGCCTCCAGTGATGAAGCAGCCACAACAATCTGGAGGCAAGTTGTCACACCGGTGAATTGTTCTAACTGTCAGGAAATTTTTCCTTAGTTCTAGGTTGCTTCTCTCCTTGATGAGTTTCCATCCATTTTTGGGGGTTCTCTCTGTGACAGCCCCTCAAATATTGGAAGACTGCTCTGCTATAAAATAACATTAATTACACTAATTCATACCTTCGTGGCCCTGTGTATGATTTTTCTCTGTTTTTTTTTTCTCCAAATAGGCAAGTTGGTTTTATTCTGCTCTTAAGATAACTTTAGAGGCCTCAGATGTTAAAAATTGGGAGCCTCTAATAATGTTGATAACCATGAAGGTTCTAAATATCAAAGATAAACACAACAAAGTAAGCCAACAACAATTCTTGCTAGAAATGTTGATGATTCATTCCCCACACCCGTTGAGAAATCCTCGGTGCTGATTCATCATAATTTGTTTTTTTTGTGGTGACTAATAATTACAACATAAAAATTTCTTCCCCCGCAACAGAGTTCTCCTAGAAGCTGGAGGGGTTCTACCCAGGAATATTCAAGACGACTCCGTAACAGACCCAGAGCAAAACCTCACCCTTTGCACCTCCTGTCAGCCCGACAAGTTCTACTCACACGTTCGAGATGGAGAAAACTTTGGGACTCAGATTGGCTTCATCTCTATTAAAAACTGAGAGGACATCCTACACCGTGGGAACTACTGATGAAGGTTGATGAACCTTCGTTAGTAGAAAGTTCCTAGCAATGGTTACTGTTTCCAACCAATTTTTTTAAACTGTTTGCAACCAACAATTTTGGGAATGGCTAGTGAAAAAAGGGAGTAGGGGAGATATTGATAGCAATATTCCGTATTTGAGGGGCTGCCATAAAAAAGAAGAGGGGGTGAAATTATTCTCTGAAGCACCTCAAGGCAGGACAAGAAGCCACAGATGGAAACTAATCAAGGAGAGAAACAACTGAGAACTAAGGAGGAATTTCCTGACAGTGAGAACAATTAACCAGTGGAACAGAATTTGCCTTCAGAAGTTGTGGCTGCTTCATCCCTGGAGGCTTTTAAGAAGAGACTGGACAGCCATTTGAAAGGGTGTAAGGTCTCCTGCTTGAGTACGGGTTGGACTAGATGACCTCCAAGGCCTCTTCTGGTTCTATTCTGACCTTCAAATGCTTCTGCTGAATCTGGTGTTTGCGATTGCTCTGCTAAACAACTAATTCCCATAACACCGTCAAACGATTTAGTAAGACTGTATTACTATTGTTCTTCTCATCCTTCCTGCTACCTATCTCTTCCCACTTATGACTATAACCATGTTGCTTGTATCTTTACAATTTATATTGTTTTAGTTGTTCCCTAGAATGATTTGATTGCTTATTAGTAACCTATGACTTGTCACTAAGTGTTGTACCTTGTGATTCTTGATGATTGTATTTTATTTCTTCCTTTATGTGCACTGAGAGCTTATGCACCAAAGACAAATTCCTTGTGTATCCAATCACACTTGGCCAATAAAGAATTCTATTCTATTCTATTCTATTCCTTATTCCATTCCTTATTCTATTCCATTCCTTATTCCATTCCTATTCCATTCCATCCATTCTATTCTATTCTATTCTATTCTTCATCCAATATTTATTCTATTCTATTCTATTCTATTCTATTCTATTCTATTCTATTCTATAACTCGATGTGGCTTTATTTTGCCAAAAAAGGAACAAAATGACCCAGAATGACCTCCCCACCAGCAATCAACACCTAGATGAGCAGCGATTAACACCAAGGTTAACACCAGACCAACAATCAGGAAGTAAACAATACCCCAATCAAGGAACTGCCAAACAAGTTAACAGTAAACAGCCCAAGTTTTCCTGCATTTGAAGGACCATCCTTTTTTTACCAGTAGCTTAATTTTAAGTTAATTTTCAATTTTAAGCATCTTTGCTCCTCTATATTCTATCTTTGCTTTGTGTGTGTGTGTGTGCGCGCGTATATATATATGTGTGTGTGTGTGTGTGTTATGTCTCACCTGTGCCCACGAGGTGAGAGTCCAAGTTTCCAAAGGAATATAAACAAGCAGACAAGACCAGTAACGACAGGGTTAAATTCCTTTGGCTGGAGAAGTCCTTGGCAGTCTCCCACAAGCTGCCTGCCAAGTCCGATAATAAAGCCAGAACATAAATCACAGGCAAACGCCACACACAGAATTTGTCGAAGCTTCTATCCCAAATTAACAAATTGTCCCGAGTGAGAATCCAGAGCTAACACGCCCACTTTTATTCCCTGAGGGGCGTGTCAGTCTCTCATCTCAGTCCCTGATTTGTCCTTTCCTTCTGCGTTGCATCTCACACCTATGCCTGCGTCTTTGCCTCGCATCAAACCAACATTCCTCAGTTTGATCCTCAGCCAGAGGCTACGCTACGCTCTCCTGATTATCTGCCGACACCTGAGGCACAACCGGGGAGGAAGGTCCTGGGGAGGAAGGCAATTCCAAATCCTCCAGCAAAGCCGGCTCAAACCTCAAGGCCAAATCCTCCTCTTCCTCATGGCTCAAGTCTGTGTCTTCTAACAGAGCAGGCTCAAACCTCCGAGTCACAACACACACACACACATATATATATATAAGATTCTATATATGTGTGTGTGTGTGTGTATATATATATAAATCATCCTCTCTGTTTTACGATGTTTTGGTCTCCTGGATGTAGGCTTTAATGCAGAAGGTCCAATTTAGGTGGACCTGTGACTACTCAATTCCAGACCCCATTCACTGGGTGGCACTGTGTAGTTAAAAATGCCATTTAACCTCCCTTGCAAGTCTATTTAGCAGCATTTTAAAGGCATTTGGGAGTCTGGGTAATTCTGGAGCTTTGTTTTTATCAGCTGGAGAGAGAAAAAATGCAGCACTTATTATTATGCAATTTGGAATCTATCAGCTCAGTGGATCAATACCACTAAGCTATGTAAATATAATCATAAATTTTATTCCTTTGTGCCATATTAAGGGGAAGGAAGACTTGTTGATTTTGTCTGCCTCGGTATGTTCTGTTAACTATGTGCATCCAACATAATCAGGGATAAAAAATACATGGATTGGTCATGAGCAAAGGATCCTTAACAGGAAATCACTCCTTGTATTTTTTTTCCCCATTTCCTCTCTTTCTCCTCCAGCAATATACTCCCGCTATGATATATTTCTAAGAAGAGATTGGATAATCATTTGTCTGAAGTGGGTTTAGGGTTTCCTGCCTAAGCAGGGGGTTGGACTAGAAGACCTCCAAGGTCCCTTCCAATTCTGTTATTCTATATAGTCTGTGGTTAGTGGAAAGGCTGGGTTTTTCACAGTGGAAGGCAAAGTGATGGGCGTCATAGTTAACATAGTTGTATAATAAATTTTAATCCCTGCTCTGCAGGAGATAGCAATCGAAGTCTTGTTGCGTGGAACAGGTTGCTCCAGAATTAAATAACTTAAAACTCCCAAATGCAGGATTTCCCAACCTTGGCGATTTTAAGAGGTGTGGATCTCAATTCCCGTATTTAACCTCATGGGCTTCAGGTTTGGACATTTATGATCACCCTGGGAAGCCCATCCCAGCTTCTATCTTGATGCAAACATTGTTCTACACACCTGTCTCCAAAAAGAAATGATATGCTAGCAACTTCCTCCATGGTCTACGAACTGTGACTACTACTACTACGACTACTACTACTACTACTTCCTCTCCTCCTCCTCTTTTTCTTGTTCTTGTTCTCCTCCTCCTTTCTCCTCCTCCTCCACCTCGTCTTCCTCTTCCGCTCTTCCTCCTTCTTCCTCCTCTTCCTTTTCTTTTTCTTCCTCTTCTTCCTCCTCCTCCTTCTCCTCTTCCTCCTCCTCCTCCTCCTCCTCCTCCTCCTCCTAGTATATTCCCGCAAGTGCAGGGTCTGCTTTTCGGATCATTGAACGCCAATTTGCACAGTCAGCTGCGTCTCCAGGGCACAGGCCCACGGCCTGCACATCTTTGTTGATGGTGTCTCACCATCTCTGTTTTGGATGCCCACAAGGTTGATGGCCATGGGCTTCTAGTTGGTAAGCAAGTCTTGGTCACGGTGGGAGGTGCTGCTCTCTGTACATGTCCATACCAGCAGAGTCGGCCTTCTCTCATCTTCTCTATAATTGGTGCCACATGTCCTTTGTGATGTGGTTGGGAAGGGAGGTGCCCAATATCCAACGGAGCCTTCGTATTTCCATAGCATGGTGATAGCTTTCGGTCCCTGTTGTTGCTGCCCTGCATTCAGGGCCCTACAGTGCAACAGGGCGGATGGTGGTTGTTCTGACCGAGGCTTCCCAAGATCATGAAGCCGACTCCTCGTCCTGATAAAACACCTTTTATTTAGCTTAAAGGGAATTCCTCTCCGGGAAAGTCCCGGCCTTTCAAGAGATTTCACAACTACAGACCTTTATCAGGCTTGGAGAGTTGCCAGGCAGATATCTTCCAAATGCCACTATGTAGCAGCAATTACTTGGCAAGAAGTCAGGAACAGATCTTCACCCTAATGAATTGAACGAATTGTCTCCTGCAAACACCACTCCCTTTTCACTCCTCTTTGTTCCCTATGGGAGGGGCCATTCAATGTCCACCTGAGCCTTTACTCCCAAATCGACCCTTGTTCCTTAACTGTTCCCTTCTCCTGGCAGCTCTGCGCATGTGCACATTGGGAACAGGCTCCAGCTATTCTTCCGCCCCGCTGATCTCTGACTCCAAAGGCAGCTGATCACTGTCAGACTGCCCTGGCCCAATCTCTGCTGCCGATGCAGAGCCCTCATCAGAGCCTTCCCCAGACTCCAGGACTGGCCCATGTTCCTCCCCAACCTCCTCACTGTCCGAATCTGGTGGGCCACAACAGCAACAGGGCGGATGGTGGTCTTGTAAATCTTAGATTTAAGACAGGTTGGCATTCATCCCATAACACACCCACGAACTCTGACTTGCCCATGGCAAATTGAACCAAAACTTGGGGAAGCCAGAATAAGAAAGGCATCGTAGACATGGAGAAGGTTCAAAGTCTGTAAACCAACAAGAACCAAAGAACCTTCTTCCCTCCCCAGAAAGACCCAAATGCAACCTCACTGTTGTTGTAGGGCAGAAATAATTTAGGAAGGACTTGCGTGAAGTTATGACACTAAAGAGAAATCCCTGAAGTTGTTAAATTAGTGACGTGAATCTGGCTTCCCATTGACTCTTCCCACACTGACTAAGTGAATTTCGCTCCGTTTTATGACCTTTTCTGCCAGAGTTGTTAAGTGAATCACTGCAGGCCATAAGTTAGTGACACGGTTGTTAAGTGAGTTTGTTAATGGCTTCCCCATTGACTGGTCAAGGAGGTCGCCAAAGGGGATCATGTGACCCCAGGACACTTCAACCGTCATAAGTACATGCCAGTTGCCAAGCCTCGGAATTGGGATTGCGTGGCCACAGTGATGTCGCAACAGTCGTAAGTGTGAAAAATGGTCCTAAGTCATTTTTTTTTCAGTGCTGTTGCAACTTTAAACTGTCTCTAAATGAACTGTTGCAAGTCGAGGACTGTAATTCCACTCAAACCCCTGTTCCTTGTATTGGGAAGGTGTTTAAAACACCTATAAAGGGAAGTTTTCCACCTAACGCCAAAGACAGCACCTGCCAGCAAAACCAAACATTGGTAAAGGTAAAAAAGGTAAAGGTTCCCCTCGCACATACGTGCTCGTTGTTTCCAGCTCTAGGGGGCAGTGCTCATCTCTGTTACTGTTGTGGTTCGCCGGCAGCAGGTGCGGACAGCTGAGGTCTCGGACAGCGAGGACTCAGATGAGGGACTGCGTGTGATGCAGGGATGGGGCCAGGACTATCGGGAAGTGGGGTTCTGCCTTCAGAGATTGTGGAGGCTGGCAGCAGTGATGAAGAGGTCCCTGAGGAGCCTGTGCCCAGTGTACATGCGTGCAGGGCTGCTCGAAGGAAAGAGCAGTTGCAGCAGCATGGGCAACTCGGGAGTAAGGCTGCAAGGTGATGGTCCCTCCCTTAAGAGATAAAAGCCAGCTGAGAAACTGGAGTTCTTTGCAGGAAGCAAAGAAGTTTTTTCACTCAAGCCTTGTGGACATTCAGATTCTCTTAGTTTGTGTTTGGAGACTCTTTGTGTTTGAAATATTTCCTGGCAACTTTATCTAGTGTTCTTGGCAGCCTTGCACAACCTTAGCAAGGCTCATTCTTATCGGAGACAATTAGGTTCAATAGCCTTTTAACCGTGAATTCACAGAATTCACAGAGAAGCATTAAAAGGTTTTGCTTTTATCTCTGTTTGGTATTTGTTTACTTGGAACAAGGTTTGGGTCAGAACAGTTACAAAGCCGAAGAGCCAGCGCTGTCCGAAGACGTCTCCGTGGTCATGTGTCCAGCAGGACTAAACGCTTTTGAAGGCGCATGGAATTCTGTTACCTTCACACCAAAGGGGTCTCTACTTGCATTTTTAACATGCTTTCGAACTGCTAGGTTGCCAGAATCTGGGACAAGTAACGGGAGCTCACTCCATGACGCAGCGCTAGGGATTCGAATCACTGAACGGCCGGCCTTTCGGATCAACAAGCTTCGCGTCTGAGCCACTGAGCCACCACAGTGTCCAATGTTTATAGATGATCACAATTTTTCCTTCTGCCAACCCGAAGGTGCTGCTGCGGTATCCAGAACCTTTTTCCATCCAGGCCCATTGTTAGTACCAAAGATAGCAATGGGAAAAGTTAAGTGTGAAAAGAAGCTGACCCAGAAGACCTGTAGATAAAACAATGTTGGGTTGTTGTTTTTTCTCCCTCCAAGTTGTTAATCTTCGGTGTTTTCAAAATACTTTTTGTTGGCTGCTGGTGTTGATCGGAAAGGGTGGGGGATTTGCCTCAAGTAAACGGCAGCATTTGATTCCTTGGGAAAGCACCGAAGAGCCTTTGCGTGCACAAAGAAAACCTTTTATTTCTCCATCGGATGGGTTTTCCCACAAGCGCTCATATTTCAAGCCACAACAGCACAGGCAACAAAACCAAACAAAACCCAAGCATGTTGAAAGGTCTTTACGATTGATATGGTTTTATTTAGTGTCCTGGTATGATTTGTGTTGGCTGCTTATTTAGTATCCTATGACTATCCCCGAGTGTTGCATCTTATGACTTAGCATGAATGTGTTTTTATTATGATTATGATCATGATTTATCACTTATAGCTTTTATGTAGACTGAGAACTTATTCACCGAAGACAAATTCTTTGTGCGTCCAATCACAGTTGGCCAATAAAGAATTCTCTTCTCTTCCTTTCCCTCCCCTATCTTCTCTTCTCTCTTCTCTTACCTTCTCTATCTTCTCTTCTCTTCCCTTCCCTACCTTCACTCCTCTTCTCTCTTCTCTTCTCTTCTCTTCTCTTCTCTTCTCTTCTCTTCTCTCTTCTCTTCTCTTCTCTTCTCTTCTCTCCTCTTCTCTCTTTCTTCTCTTCTCTTCTCTCTTCTCTTCTCTTCTCTTCTCTCTTTTTCTCTCTTCTCTTCTCTTCCTTTCCTTTCCTTATCTTCTCTTCTCTCTATCTTCTCTATCTTCTCTTCTCTTCTTACCTTCTCTATCTTCTCTTCCTTCTTCTATCTGCACTCCTCTTCTCTCTTCTCTTCTCTTCTCTCTCTCTTTTCTTCTCTCTTCCCTTCTCTATCTTCTCTCTTTTTCTCTCTCTCTTCTCTTCCTTTCCTTTCCTTCCCTATCTTCTCTTCTCTCTTCTCTTCCCTTCCCTATCTTATCTCTTTCTTCTCTTCCCTTCCCTATCTTCTTTTCTCTCTTCTCTTACCTTCTCTATCTTCTCTTCTCTTCCTTCCCTATCTTCACTCCTCTTCTCTCTTCTTCTCTCTTTTCTTCTCTCTTCTTTCTCTTCTTTCCTTCCCTATCTTCTCTTCTCTTCTCTTCTCTTCTATTCTCTTCTCTTCTCTTCTCTCTTCTCTCTTCTCTTCTCTTCCTTTCCCTTCCCTATCTTCTCTTCTCTTCTCTTCTCTTCTATTCTCTTCTCTTCTCTTCTCTTTTCTTCTCTCTTCTCTTCTCTTCCTTTCCCTTCCTATCTTCTCTTCTCTTCTTTTCTTCTCTCTTCTCTTTCTCTTCCTCTTCCTTTCCTTTCCCTTCCCTATCTCTTCTCTTTCTTCTCTCTTCTCTCTTCTCTCTTCTCTCTTCTCTCTTCTCTCTTCTCTTCTCTTTCTTCTTTCTCTCTTCCTTTCTTTCTATCTTCTCTCTCTCTCTCTTCTCTTCTCTTCTCTTCTCTCTTCTCTTCTCTTCTCTTCTCTTCTCTATTTTCTTCTCTCTTCCTTTCCCTTCCCTATCTTCTCTTTCTCTTCTCTTCCCCATTCCATTCCATTCATTTTATTCTAGTGGGTGTGTGGGGTCATCTCTGAGCTCCAAGCACATAACTCTTATAAGCAGCATCCTGAATAAGCCTCACCAGTTTGATCTCCGGCCTTCCTTTCTGCAGAAATGACAAAACGCCTCTTTAAACTCTTGCTGATTCATTCTAACAAGGAAACATGAGTTTACATATATGGAGCGGAAGGTTACCGCCCTGAAATTCTTCTAAAGGACATCAATCCTACAAATCAGAAAAGACAGAAATTCTTCCTGGCTGCCCGGTTCTTTTTTCTCCATTGAAATTTTTTTAAAAAAAAAAAATCTCAAAAGCACCCAGAGAACAGCAGAAAGAAAAGAACGGGAGGAAGGGAAGTATGGAATGAACCTTGTTAGCCCAAAACAAAGAAAAGAGTTAAAAGCAAAGGGTTAAGACAGGGGTGTCAAACTCAAGGCCTGCGGGCCAGATCCAGCCCAGGAAATAGAGAAGGGCCGGCCCATGGTTCACTGCCCGGTTGCTGGGTGGGCATGGCCTGCCAGAACCTTCGGCAGGGCCGTTTTTCACCTTCCCGGGGGGGCCTCCGGACTCTGGGAGGGCAAAAATGGCCTCCGCCAGGATCTGGAGGCCCACCGGAAACCGGAAACAGGCCCATTTCCAGACTTCCGGTACTTCCGGCAGGGCCATTTTTCACCTTCCCAAGGGTCTTGAGGCCTCCCCTGAGCTCTGGAGGCCCACCGGAAACCAGAAACAGGCCCATTTCCAGACTTCCGGTACTTCCGGCAGGGCCTTTTTTCACCTTCCCAAGGGTCTTGAGGCCTCCCCTGAGCTCTGGAGGCCCACCGGAAACCAGAAACAGGCCCATTGCCACACTTCCGGTACTTCCGGCAGGGCCTTTTTTCACCTTCCCAAGGGTCTTGAGGCCTCCCCCGGGCTCTGGAGGCCCACCGGAAGCTGAAAACAGGCCCATTTCCAGACTTCCGGTACTTCCGGGAGGGCCTGTTTTTTTTGCCTTCCCAAGGGTCCGGAGGCTTCCGGAGGGCCTCTGGGAGGGCAAAAACGGCTTCCCCCGGGCTCCGGAGGCCCACCGGAAGCTGGAAACAGGGCTGTTTCTGGACTTCCGGAAGGCCCATTTTTTTCCCCCTCCCAGAGCCTCCCCGTACAGGCCCTGCACTCACCTGCATCGAAAATGGGCGTGGAAACTCCGGGGAGGGGAGGGGAGGGGAGGGGTGACGGGGACAGCTGGTCGGTTGAAATATCAGTTCAGTGAACCAGAGGAAAACTTAACATCTGGTTCGCCCAAACCGGTCCGAACTGGTAGAATCCCACCCCTGCCGTGGTGCCCCTGCCAGTGAAACCAGGGTTCGTTTTGGCTGGCAGAGGGTTGCAGGAGGCCATTGCAGCACTGTACTAAATTCTTATTTTCGACAGGACGGAAGCTTTTTAAAGATAAGCTGATTTCCTTTGGACATCCGTGAGGTGGTTGAAGTGAGAATTAGAACCGGCTGGAGATGTTTTTTTCAAAGCTCTTCGGCAGGTTCTGTTTACACACACACATACCCCAAAAAAACCACACAAACAGCGTTGGAAATGTGCGTAAATTGGATACCGGTGTATTTTTAGCCCTGAGGCAAGCTGAAATGACACAAAAAGCAGCGTCACCAGTTTTTACCCACAGAATTGTCCCTGAAAAGTTCTGTGCTTTTAGCACTAAGGGGGTCTTCTTTCTTGACACCTTCACATAACTTCAAATTTTTTTCATCATTTAATGATCCCCTAATCCCTTTTTAAAAAGTTTTTAAGAAGAGACTGGACAACCATTTGTCCGAAATGGTATAAGTTTCCATGCCTGAGCAGGGGGTTGGACTAGAAGATCTTCAAGATCCCTTCCAACTCTGTTATTGTATTCCATTCTACTCTAGTTCTATTCTATTTTATTCTATTCTAGTTCTATTCTATTCTTTCTTTTCTTTCTTATCCTATTCTGTTCTGTTCTATTATTCTATTCTATTCTGCATTCTATTCTATTCTAGTTCTATTCTAGTTCTATTCTAGTTCTATTCTATTATTCTATTCTATTCTATCATTCTATTCTATTTATTCTTCATTATTCTATTCTATTCTAGTTCTTTTCAATTATTCTATTCAATTATTTTATTCTGCATTCTATTCTAGTTCTATTATTTCTTTTCTATCCTATCCTATTCTACCTGGTTCTATTATTCTATTCTATTCTCCATTCTATTCTGTTCTAGTTCTATTCTATTCTATTATTCTATTCTTTCTTTTCTATACTATCCTATTCAGTTCTATTATTCTATTCTATTCTGCATTGTACTCTGTTCTATTCTAGTTCTATTCTATTCTATTATTCTATTCTATTTACTCTTCATTATTCTATTCTATTCTAGTTCTTTTCAATTATTCTATTCTGCATTCTATTCTATTCTATTCTATTCTATTCTAGTTCTATTCTATTCTTTCTTTTCTATCCTATCCTATCCTATTCTGTTCTATTATTCTATTCTATTCCAGTTCTATTCTATTCTAGTTCTATTTTATTATTCTATTCTATTTATTCTTCATTATTCTATTCCAGTTCTATTCAATTATTCTATTCTATTCTGCATGCTATTCTATTCTGCATGCTATTCTATTCTATTCTATTCTATTCTGCATGCTATTCTATTCTATTCTATTCTATTCTATAATGTACTAGATAGCTGAGCTCGATGGTTTTCTTTCAGATCTTTCAATAAGGTAATACAAAACATATTTCTGGATATTTTTACATGTTGTTGTGCCTCCGTGTAAATCTCACAAAGAAGGAAAGAAGCTGGCCGTCCGTTTGTCCAGATGCAAACTTTACGCCGCGTTACACCCAGATGAAAGAAAAGCCGAGTTAAGGTCTCGCGTGCCAATTCCATCTTTCTGATGCCGCGTGTGAATGGGGCAACGCCTGGAAAAACTCAAGCTGGCTTCTGTCACCACAGATTTGTTCTGAACTGGGCTTGCTGGGCTGAAAGCTTTGATCTGTTTTCACAGAATCATTGTCCGTCCTTGGCAGGGTCTGATTCACTGGGTTTCTGGAGCCCTCGAGACATATTTCCCAGTGTTTGTTCCAGTTCAGAGCTTATCAGATATTATTTTTCTCACTCACTGTCTCAAATCAAGGAAGGCTGAGGAGCTTCACCTTCTGAAAGTTTCCAGAGTCCTTCGCCATTTCTTTCACGTATGAAAAAGAGTCTTTCTTTCCTTCCTTCTTTCTTTCTTTCTTTCTTTCTTTCTTTCTTTCTTTCTTTCTTTCTTTCTTTCTTTCTTTCTTTCTTTCTTTCTTTCTTCTTTCTTTCTTTCTTCTTCCTTCCTCTTCCTCCTCCCACTCCACCACCACCACCACCTCCTCTTCCTCCTCCCCCTTCTTCCTCTTCTTCTTCTTCCTTCTTCCTCCTCCTTCTTTTTTTCTTCTTCTTCTTCTTCTTCTTCTTCTTCTTCTTCTTCTTCTTCTTCTTCTTCTTCTTCTTCTTCTTCTTCTTCTTCTTCTTTCTCCTTCCTCCTCCTCTTTCTTCTTCTCCTCCTTCTTCCTCCTCCTCTCCTTCTTCTTCTTCTTCTTCTTCTTCTTCTTCTTCTTCTTCTTCTTCTTCTTCTTCTTCTTCTTCTTCTTCTTCTTCTTCTTCTTCTTCTTCTTCTTCTTCATTATTATTGGAAACACAACATGTTTTCAAAATATAAGGCACTCCTCACCTTACAACCACAATTGAGCTCAAAATTTATGTGGCTTTGGGAGAAGTTTGTTCAGTGAGTTTTGCCCCGTTTTACGACCTTTCTTGCCACTGTTGTTAAGTGAACCATGGCAGTTGTTAAGTTAGCAGCATGGTTATTAAGTAAATGTGGTTTCCCTGTTGACTTGGCTCATCAGAAGGTCACAAAAGGGGATCACGTGACCCCAGGGACACTGCAACCATCATAAATACAAGTCGGTTGCCAAGTGTTGTGGCCCGCCAGTGGCCAGCAGAGCTGGCAGCAGACTCAGTTGGGAGGTTGGGGAGGAACCTGGGCCAGTCCTGGAGTCTGAGGAAGGCTCTGACGAATGCTCTGCGTTGGAGGCAGAGATGGGGGCAGGGCCGTCCAACAGTTATCAGCTGCCTTCAGAGTCGGACATCAGTGAGGAAGAAGAACAGCTGGATTATGTATATTATATTATATATTATACACTATATATGATTAAAATATAATATAATATAATGCATAATAACATTAGAACTATGCAAGTTGGATTAATGCAGTAATTTTCATTGGTATCAATATTATTTTTGTACCAGAATGAACGATGTCCATGTCACGATATTGATGCATATTTAAAAAAATGAAAACAAAAACTCTACACGAAAAACACAAAGCTAAGAAGGCAACAACCAGCAGCAGCAGCAGCCGCTTACCAGAACCCAGCACGAGTTTGTCAGGAACGAATCTTGGCAGAGTAAAAGTCTCATTTCCAGACCGAGTAATTTCCTTCGATGGTGGGAAGCCTCCTTCCTGCAACTCGCTCAGCCAGCTACCTGCTGACATCCTGGTTAGGTGGCTTATGAAGTAGGCAGCAGATGGCGTGACACCTCCGATGTGGGACGTGGTGTTGTGGTTCGCCGGCAGCCTGTGCAGACGGCAGCGGAATCGGATAGTGGAGAAGAACAGGAGCCAGTCCAGGAGTCTGAGGAGGACTCAGACGAGGGTCCTGCATCCGAGGCAGAGATGCGGCCAGGACCATCTGGGAGTGGGGTGCTGACTCTGGCGCCTCCGGAGTCTGGCAGCAGCGAGGCAGAGGAATAAGGGGAGCCTGTTCCCAGCACGCATGTGCACAGAACTGCTAGAAGGCAAGAGCAGCTGAGACAAAAGGGGTGACTCGGAAGTAAGGCTGGGAGGTGATTGCCCCTCCCATAAGGGATAAAAGTCAGACCGCAATGATGAACTCTTTGCAGGAAGCAAAGTTCTTCGTTCGGTTCAGACTCATTCTTGAAGCTCTTTGTACTTCAGTTGGTTTTTTTCCCTAGTTCATTGGACATTTCTGTTATTGGCAGCACTTAACAAAAAAGAAAGTTGAATGCTTATCTCAAGGAACTTCTGTGAGATTCATTACCAGTTGGGAATGAAAACAATTCCCGGCATTACAATAAAACAAGACTTGTTTTTAAAATAAAATATTTTAAAATAAAATAATCTCTGCACTTTTTCTAGAGTCTCAACCTCTTTTTTACAGTGTGGTGACCAAAACTGGATGCAGTACTCTAGGTGTGATCTTAACTTAGGCTTTATAGAGTGGTATTAGTCCCTCCCTTGATCTTGACTGAATCCCTCTGTTAAGGCAATTTAGGATTAAATTGGCTTTTTTGGCTGCTGTTGCACACGGCTGGCTCCTCTTTAGCTGGTTGTCCACTGAGACTCCAAGATCCCTGTCCCACTTCCTGATACTGAGCCTGGTTTCGCCCCGTCTATCGTATGTGTCCTTTTGGTTTTTCTTGCCAAATTTTCTTGAGGAAATTAAGGGGACGAAGATGTTACTTTTTCTTCCGCTTCCTTTCATTGTCCTTTCCACCCAGAGCCTCCAGACTCTGCAACAGAGACAAGGAACCTCTTGCTCTCCATCTCCAAAAACTGCCTTTGAGAAGACAGGAGTTTAGTCCCTTTTCTGCTCAACACGTCCCGAGTTCAAAGGCTGAATCTGGCACACAATGTTGGCTTTCTGCACAGCCGTGTCCCAACAGCCAGCCTGAAACTCACCATCCCAGACCTTGAAACGTGCAGTTTCTAAACCACAATGTTCCCAGAGGTTCCTTGCAAGAAGAGAAACAAACAATTGGAGCCCTTTCATTTTATTGACGGAGATGGGAGGGAGTGGGGAGAACTAACTATTGCAGCAGGTTTTGCTGGAACAATTTGAATGAGGCTGTTTTGTCCTAGCTCGAAACGAGACAGATTTTATCATTTTTTTTCCTATTTTATTCATTCTCATCTCGCCTTTATTATTTTGTAAAAAATAACTGGTGAACGTAACACAACACCTCTTAACTTTCCTACAACAGCAGCAACCCACTAGTTTATTTATTTTATTTTATTTATTTTTTATTTTATTTGTTTGTTGAACATGTATTAGAAAACAAGAATAAGTATGAACATAACATATAAACATATAAGTATAAACTGGTATGAGTATGTTGGAAGAATTATCCTTCTGGATTCAGTTCCAAGTGGGGGGAAAAGACACTGGAAACATGGAGGCTCTTTGGAAAGATGGTTTAATGGTGGACAGGACCACGTGGCTCGGAGCTCCAAAAGTGAAAAGGATGATCAGATGCTCCAAGATGTTGGGTGAAGGAAAAGAAGGGAAGAGATGCTCAGAGACCCTTAGTTTTATACCCTCACTTGGACCCCATCTTAGTGCTTCCCGTTCTTGTGTAAGAAATGTATCCCGTTGGCTGTCAGACTCCCAGGGGCAGGGGTCTTAGCTAACTTCGTAGGCTTTGTCTGGACCACATGGCTTCACCTGAGTGCTGGTTGATGCTATCTTCCCAGGCCAGGTGGTGAGATAGGTAGAGGCCTTTGTTATGTAGAATACTGGCCCAGGCCTTAATGGCCTGCCCATTAACAAAAGTGTGGGGTGAACTTCTGCTTCTGAGTTTCTACTTCTTTTTTAGGGGAAATATGCTGCCTTTTTGATACTTTTTAGGATATTTCATTTTTCTAGGAGAGGGGTGGGTGCTAACTTCTTATAAGTATTTACATAATAAAGAAGTATGAATAAATGGGGACAGTAAAACAGGGATGCTGGTGCACCTATGCACACCCCCTTACAGACCTCTTAGGAATGGAGTGAGGTCCAGGGTAGACAGTTTAAAGTTAAAGTTTTGGGGGTTTGAGGATGTAACAACAGAGTCAGGTAGTGAGTTCCAGGCGTTGACCTCTCGTGTTGCTGAAGTCATATTTTCTGCAATCGAGTTTGGAGCGGTTTACTTTGAGTTTGTATCTATTGTTTGCCTGTGTATTTTGGGCTGATAGACTCATTTGTACTCATTTCACATAATCGCAGAGTTGGAAGAAAAAATGGATGTCCAACTTCCAGAGATGGAGACCCCCTTTTAATGTAAGAAGTATTGAAAATATACCATCCAATATTCTTTGTTCGCTAAACACTGCAAAGAGACAGGAGGAGATTCTAACTAGTTTAAGAAATGGTAAACTTTATTTTTTTTTAAAGCGTGATGTTTGTGGGATGCTCACACACTGCAAAGGAGGAAGGGGGAAGTCGTAACAAGTTTAAGAAATGGTAAACTTTATTTTTTTTAAAAATGTGAAATCGAAAACTGATTACTCTTTCCCTCTTACGTTAATTTGAAGGTCCACCTCTGATGAAAACCTTGTTTTCTGTTGAAGATCTGGGCTGGTACCATCCAAGTTTACTATTGTTCGGCTTAAGACACAAGAAAGCAGAGGTACCCGGTGATTTTTCAGTGAAGGGAAAGAAAATGATAGTCCTATCGTTCTAATTCGAATTCTTTTGCAAGTTATTTTCCTCTGGGAAGCTTGTAATTTTCTCCTGCAGCTTCCTTGGCGGATAATTCTTAATCAACTTTAAATGGGTGATCAGAGAAGCATACAGTGTTTAGAGCTTTAATTGCTTTCTAGTAGCCTGCTTTGCAGCTGCTCAAGACACAACCTATCTTTTAGAGCCCAACTAGACATTTTGTCTAGATTAGATCGTTATTATCTCACGTTTGATGTTCATGGTAGGTACCGCCATGGATAATTCATTGTTTTACCCTTTCTCAGAGGTTGCAATGCAGCCAAAATATCTTCATTATCCTTTCATTTGCTCACCAAAATCCACTGCAGATATTTTGCAGCTGTGAAAGGCGTGGAAACAAAAACCCGGCCTATAAAACAAGGACTTTTTTTTTTCCAGACTTTCAGGTAGAATTCCTCAAATTGCAACTGAATTCATGGACCAGGAGCCGAAGAGCTGAAGAAGCTTCTTGGATGAGAAGTGAAACATCTTCAAGGGGGAAAAACACCAAGAAAGTCCAGTTGCCTCTTACAAAAAAACACTTTTGGGACAACCATGACCTGGAGGCCTGACAATCTCCACCGACATTAAACAAGGACATGGTTGCAGGCTTTGAGGTAAAAATTCCTCAAATCACATCCAGAAATGGAAGGATCTGCGCAGTTGGTAGAAAATCTCATAGCTGTTTTAGAGAAGTTATCGGTTTGTTTATTTCCTCTGATAGGCCTCCATCCTCTTTTCAGTTCAAGCCTTGTTCAAATCAAACAAACACAACATATGTATAAAAGCAAACCTCTTTTACTGCGGGCACTGTGAATTCTGTGCATTCCCAGCCAAGAATCATTTCAAATTAATTGTCCCAGATAAGAGCCAGCTCTTTCAAGGTTGCAAAAGGCTGCCAAGAACGAAAGACTAATTGCAGATAAATATCTCCAGCCAGAAGTTTCCAAAAACAAACCGGAGGACAAGAATGCTGAGCATAAAGAGCTTCTTTGCTTCCTGCCAAGAAGCCAACCCCGAAGGCTGGCTTTTATCCCTTATGGGAGGGGCCATCACCTTCCAGCCTTATTCCCAAGTCACCCACGCTGCTGCAGCTGCTCTTTCCTTCGAGCAGCCCTGCGCACGCACGCACTGGGAACAGGCTCCTCGGGGAGCTCTTCATCACTGCTGCCAGACTCCACAACCTCCGAAGGCAGCACCCCACTCTCCAATAGTCCTGGCCCCATCCCTGCATCACACTCAGTCCTCACTCTCTGAGACCTCAGCCGTCCGCATCTGCTGCCGGTGAACCACAACACAACCATTTCTCACAGCAACGTCCCAAACCGGGTGTAAAAAATAGGCACTAAGCAAGACGTCCGATCTTTCAGTGTCGGCAGTATCATCCGCAGGAGGCATTGCTTTTCATTCAATTCTTGTCTGTTCATTTTGGACTCTGTACAACTGCTTCAGTATTCAGCTTTTTGGCTTTTTTTTTAATTAATAAGCAAAAGGAACAATAAGCTCTTGGTAAATTAAATAAATGGACCATCTGTTGGTATTCCTACTGCTGCTCGTAAAAAGTACAGCTACAGAAGATTGCTTTTAGTTTTAGCCAGATTTTCATCGGATGATGTTCCCGAAAAAAAAGTTACTAACCACTGTAAATCGAGGCAATGAACTCATGCAAAAAGAAAAAAAAAACTACACACCACAACGTTATTACGCAACAGGTAGAAGAAAAGTGCTATCAGGGAATTAAAAATATATCCTGGACAAAATGTATTTAATAAGGGGGACATTATTTGGAAGAGACAAAGAACTGTTAAACGCTTTAATTAAAATGTAACAGCCCAAATAAAAGCAAATAATGTCCAAGACATCTGTTATTTATTAATGAATAATTAAGAATCTATCAAATCTTGACATCTGGATAGCCAAAAAGTTCTAGATCTTAGCTTGTCCATTGTTTGGCAATAAAGTCAACCATCCTTGCTTCTAAATTTGCTAAATTGAGATTGCTAAATCACACAAATTTGCTTTGGTTTTGTCAATCCTTTTATTGCCAAAAGAAAAAACCCATAGCACACTTTATTATTTGATTACATTCCAGCCCAATGCAACTTTTACAGTCATCTTAAAAGTTTCTCTGTCAACATTTTCCAAATGAGCTTTCTTCCCTTCTGAATCCAGGCACCGTTCCAAGGCTTTACTTGATTTGGGATAAGATAATTTTAACCATTTATGACGGACGTTAAAAGAGAAACGTATGGAAGGCAATGTGTTTACGGAGAAAGGCCTTGCTAAAGTACGGGTGGACATCTTCTACAGTTTTAAAAAGGAACAGTGAGCAGAAGGAACTTTGAATTTTTCTGGTAGGTCTCCAAGGACTTCACAATCCTTTTGGATTCTTGCTTTCTTAAACAATAGAAGGAGCAAAAGCACTTCATATCTATGTTAAGCTGCTGAAATTAAGAAAATTGGGAAAGAAAAGGAAAAGAAATATAAAGAAGATTCTTGTCAATGCTGCTTCTTTCTCTTCTTCTTCCTCCTCCTTCCTCTCCTCCTCCTCTTCTTTTTCTGCCTCCTCCTCCTCCTCCACTTACCCCTCTTCTTCTTCTTCTTCTTCTTCTTCTTCTTCTTCTTCTTCTTCTTCTTCTTCTTCTTCTTCTTCTTCTTCTTCTTCTTCTTCTTCTTCTTCTTCTTCTTCTTCTCCTCCTCCTCCTCCTCCTCATCTTCCTCCTCTATCATTATATTTTGCCACTTCTCTCTAAAATTACAGTACATCATAATTTCCTTCTTAGGCTACCCTTTCTAATCTTCATACCCTTAAATCACAAGTTTAGTTCTCTCTTCCTTTTTTTTCAGAAAAAAAAAATGTCAATAAGGGATCCTAAAATGCTAATCTTGAGTTTGTGATTACAGTTCCGTTCTTTTTAAGAGCAGGATTATAATCAGTGCATTTATTCTGGGGTTACTGCAGCATCAGTGTGTTTTTCCTTTACCGTCAGTGTTTCATAACTTGCTTTAAAATAGAATAAATTGGTAGGGCTTCTACAAATTCAGAACAGGTGTTTGGATTAGATTCACACATTATGACTATCAAAAGTCACCATGGCTAATGACGGTTTAAAGATAACCCTGCTGTGCAGTGTGGTTAGTTCAATAAAACATAGCTAATGGACCCGTGGTTTTACTCAAATTGTTTGTGTAAAAATGCTAATAATACTATATTGCTGGAAGAAATGATGTAATTGCTTTAACTGGTTAGATGCAGCTACCTGTATTTAATCTTGGATCTGATACCCTAATCTTCTTGTATTGCAGATCATTTTAGAAACAATCCACTACACAAACAGGCTTTCCTTTAGCCATGTTTTGTATAAATATATAAGTTGGCACTTTTAAAAAAAAATTGCTTTGGCTAGTACAGAAGGTTCAAAGAATTCATTGTGAGGATGTGTACAGTTTAATTCTGTTTTCAGAATATTGGAAGTAACTATAAATCTATGATAGAACCAACGATGCCATTTTTTGATGTCTGTTTCCCCTCAAGGGTGCCTTTCTGAGTCAGTTTGAAGTCACAAACGCAACTGGTTACAACCAAGTTCAACTGGAAACAGACCAAACCATATCCATGAGAAATTAGCTTGAACCGAATAACTTGCAGACATCTGGGAAGCTAGACGGGCTAATTTTGCAAATTAGTCTGCGCTGAGATCCTTAAATTGCTGACAGTTTTCTGGCAAGACCCTGGCGAATGATGAAATTGTCCAGACTTCGCCAAAGTTGTGGTGGAAATTAGCACAATAAGTTATAATTTAAGCCCTTTTGAGGTCCATCCATCCTGAGAAGGGGAGCCAAGATCGTTGGCCAAGGCTATGTTGAAGGGAATGCTCACCATCTCCACTAAAATCATCTCCCCATTTCATAAATCAATAATTCATTGTCAAAGACCGGCCAAGAACATTGGAGGAATTCCGTGTTGCCTATTTAATTATCTTCTCTATTTAGATTCTGACACGTGAAGGCTATTCCAACTATTAGGAAGACCCAAAATTGCTGCCTCGGCATAGCTGGCTGTAATTAATATATTGGAGGAGGAGGAGGAGGAGGAGGAGGAGGAGGAGGAGGAGGAGGAGGAGGAGGAGGAGGAGGAGGAGGAGGAGGAGGAGGAGGAGATCTCCTCTTCAAACAGACTTGAAAAGCAAAATAACTTGGGAGTGTCAAAAATATTGTCTATTTTGCTCATCTATGTATCAGGAAAAACATCTGAGGAAGGACTTCCACAATGTAGCATTAATTGGAAACAAGAATCCATTCTGAGACCATTCAAAATCATTTAAATTAAGCATAGGAGGTATACAAAACGTTTGAGTGAGTGAAATCATATCAATTCTTACTTAAGAAGTCAAGAATTTGGTAGCATGCAATTCATGATTGGATAGTTGTGGGGAAGAGAGAGAGGGAGGGAGGAGAGAGAGAGAGAGAGAGAGAGAGAGAGAGAGAGAGAGAGAGAGAGATCATAAATAGATAATAGAATTTTTAGAGTTTTTTTCCCCGTTTTCTCTTCTCTCCTATGTAGTTTAATATGTGTTTTTTTCCTTCACCCTATAGTCAGCTTTTTAATATATTAAAACTTTTTCTTTAATTAGTCTCTCATGTAATAGCAGTCTTATTGTTATTGTATGTAACATCAATGCTTTTTCAAGAGATGTAAACTATAATGCTTTTAAAGTTTAATTTTGAATGCAGAAATATCATGAAATAGATTTAACAATTCTCCTCCGTTATATGAGCCGGTGGGTGATTCCAACTCATAAAGAGAGTAAGAAGGTAAGTCACTCAGCACACACAGATGCAAACCAGAGGTGGGATTCAGCCAGTTCTGACCGGTTCTACAGAACCGGTAGCGGAAATTTTGAGTCATTGGGAGAACCGGCAAATCCCACCTCTGACTGGCCCCACCAACCCCATCTTCTCTGCCTCCCATTGAGTCCCAGCTGATCGGCTGGGTCTTCTTTGGTTGCCCTGCACAGGAGAAGGGAGCTGGAAAGCAGGTTAGTAGGGTGGGAAGGGAATGGGATTTTGCAGTAACCTTCCCCTGCCACAGCCACCAAGCCACGCCCACCAAGCCTCACCCACAAAACTGGTAGTAAAAAAATTTGAATCCCACCACTGATGCAAACAATCCTTAAAAGGTTAAACTTTTTAAACAGTGGACACCGGAAGCTTCATTATAGCTTTCTCTGAATTATAAACATTATGAACTGTATTGTTTTTGGTGAGATCCAACACCCAGATTGAATCTATGGCAGAGATTCAGGACTGGAAACGGACAAAACTGACTGTGGTCTTGTCCCCCCTCCCTCAAAGAAAGACAAAACCCTGAAACATTCATGTTATCACAAGGGCACAATTCATAATTTTATTTATTCCCCGAAGAACGAGCCATTTCTAGGCCAAAAGAGAAGGTTTCGAAGGCTTGAAGGGGCTGGTAGATTTCCAGTTGCAATGTTAAGGTTTTTCTTTTTCTTGAATTTTCTTGGGTGGGAAAAAATAATAATAGTAACCTAACAGATAACAGATAATCAGAGTTGGTAGGTCGTCTAGTCCAACCCCCCACCCAAGCAGGAGACCCTACACCATTTCTGACAGATGGCAGTCCAATCTCTTCTTCAAAGCCCCCAGGGATGAAGCTCCCACAACTTCCAAAGGCAAATTCTGTTCCATTGGTTGATGGTTCTCACTGTTTCTTCTTATTTCTAGGACTTGAATCTCTCTTTGGTTCAATTTCCATCCATTATTCCTTCTCTGGCCTTCAGGTGCTTTGGAAAATAGCTTGACCTCTTCCTCCTCTCTGGGGCAGCCCCTCAAATCTTGGAAGACTGCTCTCCTGTCTCCCCTGGTACTCCTCTTCCCTGGACTAGCCAAGCCCAGTTCTTGTAACCGTTCATCGTATGTTTTAGTCTCCAGTCCTCTCATCATCCTGGTTGCTCTTCTCTGTGCTTTTTCTAGAGTCTCAATATATTTTTTATAATGTGGTGACCAAAACTGGATGCAGTACTCTAGGTGTGGTCTTACTAAGGCTTTATAGAGTGGTATTGGTACCTCACTTGATTTCGATTGTATCCCTCTGTTAATGCAGCTTAGAATTGCATTGGCTTTTTTGGTGGCGGCTGCACACAGTTGGCTCCTATTTAGCTGGTTGTCCACTAAGACTCCAAGATCCCTCTCCCAGTTCCTGCTATTGAGCCTGCTTTCACCCAGTCTATTATAAGTGTCCTTTGGGTTTTTCTTGCCTAAGTGCAGGACTTTCCTTTTCTCTACATTTGAATTTCATTTTGTTAGACAGGGTCCAGTGCTCGAGTCTGTCAAGATCCATCTGATCCATCTCTAATCTGATCTCCCTGCTGCTAATTAAATGTGAGGACTTAATTTTCCTCTTGCTTATCCAGGTGCAGCTCCACCGAAGCAAACGTAAAAAAGAGTTTGGCTGTTCATCTGCAGCAGAGTTTTTCTTTTGTGCCGCTGAAGAATGCCACAATTCACAGCTGAACCTTGGAGCTATTCATTCGGGGTTTTGACCTGGATTGACCCGAACTGAATCTCCCTCTACGCCTGAGTGTGTGTGTGTGCATGCACATTGGTACAGGAAGCAGGAAACACTGCAGGCTGACGGTTTGTGTTCTCGTGGTGCTTCCTTTGAGCCAGGGTGGTGTGCCAGCTCTCCAAGACTTTGGATATAGATGAGATCAAAGGCCTTGTCATCATTCGGATTCTGGGAAGATTTCCTCTGATGTCCGTTTTTGGCGTGCCAGGATTTCCTCAGATGTCCGTTTTTAGTTTTCCAGGCCCTTTTTGCATCGCAGGCGAGATCAAAATCAAGATTAGGAGAAAAGACACCTCGGCTATAAACATCCCTGTGAAAAATCCCTGAAAGAGCAGCCCAAAAAAAAAAAGCTTTTTGGGATCTCTTGAACTTTTGACACCCACATCTGATAGGACGAGTAAAGGAGAATATTTGTAGGTCAGGGTTGACGTGAGAGTTCCTGTTCCTGTTGTATTTTATACGCTCAATGATGGCTTATATAGCATTTTAATTACTCTACATGAAACTGGGTCCTGGATGTTCTCTGAGATTGGTTGTCTTCTTGCAGACATTTCATGACCCATCTAGGTAATATAATCAGTGCTAGAAGAAGGGAGAAGGTATTGTGGAGAGGAGGAGGAGGAGGAGGAGGAGGAGGAGGAGGAGGAGGAGGAGGAGGAGGAGGAGGAGGAGGAGGAGGAGGAGGAGGACCATGGTGTCCTTAGTTGTCTATGAACTGGATAGTTTTCCTGCAGACATTTCATGACCCAACTAGGTACCATCATCAGTGCTAGAAGGGAGGGGGGTTTGTGGTGGGTGGTGGTGGTGGTGGTGCAGGAGGAGGAGGAGGAGGAGGAGGAGGAGGAGGAGGAGGAGGAGGAGGAGGAGGAGGAGGAGGAGGAGGAGGAGGAGGAGGAGGAGGAGAACTGTGGGGTCCTTGGTGTTCTCTAAGGTTGGTTGTTTTCATGACCCAACTAGGGAACATCATCAGTGCTACAAAGGAGAAGGTATTGTGGAGAGGAAGAGGAGGAGGAGGAAGAGAAGGAGGAGGAGGAGGATCCTTTCCACAGTACCTTCTCCTTTTTAGCACTGATGATGTTCCCTAGTTGGGTCACGAAATGTCTGCAAGAAAACCAACAAGCTCAGAGAGCACCAAGGACCCTACACTCCTCCTCCTCCACATAGTTTAAAACGTTGAAAATGCCAACTCAACCTTCTGATATACACCGCGCTTGTCAAAGCAGAGGGACGCTTTGATGGTGTAGTCCCAACTCACTTCTTGAATTTGTGGACAACCTTCAACTCCACTCCCAGGTGGACCCTCTCAGAAACAGAGAAGAGAAGTGTAATTTGCTCATCCTTTGTTTGGTCTCCAAGTTCAAAAGCAGAACAATCTGGAAAGTCCATGCCATTTCTGAATAGAATCACAGCTTCTTACTGGTTTAATGTCAGGCTCCCGTGGTTCCTTCTGGGCTGCTGCCATCTCAACAGATTAAAATGTCCAAGTTCCTGAGTTGATTCTTCACAGATGAAAGAGGTCTCTACTTGGGAGCTGAAGAAGTTTGTAGCATATAACACCAGCAATATTTTCCACCCCCTGAAAAAAATCAGTACATAGATGGATTATTGTTCCACACCATACACACAACTTCCACTCATCAAGAACTATGTCTTAGTTCAGCAAAACCCTTTTTTTAAAAAAAAAACCTTCTTTGAAGCTGCAAACAGAAAACATAAGTCACAGGGACAATTCTGCATTTTATGCTTTTCTTTACAATCCTCTTAAATCAGCAAACAACGGGGTTTTTATTCTTCCAATCTATTTCCTTTGTGCCAAAAATGTCTTTGGGCCAGATAAACTTTCCAGAGAAAACACGTTAGCTTCCAGAATGCTAAATCCATCCTGCTCAATTTTTACATATTGCATTTTCTTTCGTTTCGAAGAGGGCCTGTTTCATCTGAAGGCACAAGAGGAGATTAAATAAGATTTAATGGCATTTGCTATATACAAGTGGCATTAAGAAGTCTTCTGCCTCTGTATTTGGAACTATTACGGATGCAGATGATTAGCAGGCATCGATTGTCGTATAGACTTGCATCAATGGGCTGAATTTCCTTTGAAGGAGGTTGGAAGGCATCGCCATATATTCTTTGCCATGCCAAAGGTTATTTGGCACAACAAAACTCTACTCAACCACAGTTCATTGAACTGAAGTTTCTGGATTCACATAGAGGCCTGACAGGACTGTAAACACAAGAGCTAGGTTCATACAACATGATGGACAAGAATGTTGGAAACATGGAAAGTTGTGCCTGGTTTTGGTTTGCCACGATATAAAAAAGATGCTGAGACTCTGGAAGGAGTACAGAAAAGAGCAATAAAAATTGAGGGACTGGAAGCTAAAACGTATGAAAAACAGTTGCAGGAATTGGGTACGTCTAATCTAATGAAAAGAAGAATTAGGGGTGATATAATAGCAGTCTTCCAATATTTGAGAGGTTGACACAAAGAAGAGGGGGGTCAACTTCTTCTCCAAAGCACCTTAAGGCTAGACAAGAAACCATGGATGGAAACTAACCAAGAAGAGAAACAACCTGGAATTCAGGAGAAACTTCCTGAGAGTGAGGACAATTAACCAGCGGAACTGCTTGCCACCAGAAGTTGTGGGTGCTTCATCACTGGAGGTTTTTAAGAAGAGACTGGAGAGCCACTTGTCTGAAATGGTATAAGGCCTCCTGCTTGAGCAGGAGGTTGGGCTAGTCCAGGGGTCGCCAACCTTTTGGACCTCAGGGGACACCAAACTCATCATTTTAAATCCCGCGAACCAGAGACCCTGGGAAAATCCCCCCAAAAAGTCTGCAGGAAAATCCCCCACCCCGTTTTCCTACCGATCGACCGTTTTTTATTTGGGATCGCAGGACACCGTCTCCAGCTCTGTTCTCAGGGGGAGAGAGAGAGGAGAGACTTTTGGCTTCATGCAAAGAAAGCAGCAGAAGCAGCAGAAGTCTTTCTTTCTCTCCCCCAAACTCCACCAGGAATGAGTCTTTGTGAGACTTGTCATGCCTCATGGAGCAGGAGGCCTTGCAGGGTCCCAAAGACTCATTTCTGGTGAAGTTTGGGGGAGAGAAAGAAAGACTTTTGCTGCTTTCCTTGCGTGCAGCCAAAAGCAGAAGAAAAAAGAAGCGGGAAGAAGCAGCCCAGTGGCCAGGCCAGGCGCATGGGGCAAGTGGGGCAAGTCCCCCCCCCTTTGCTTTCCCCCCCTCTCCTCACTACCTCGTGTTGTTCACAATGCAAGCAACGCAAGCCTTGCGTTCCCGCAGGCCATGTGGGCAGCGCAGCCTTGTGTTCCCGTGCAGCCTGGATTAATTGCTTTGGGCGGGACATTTCTCTGTGGACCACCAAAATTTTCTCACGGACCACCAGTGGTCCCCAGCCCACTGGTTGGTGACCGCTGGACTAGATGACCTACAAGGTCCCTTCCGACTCTTATTCTGTTATTCTGTTAATGTCTATGGAGATTCTCAGTCCTCCAGGTCCTGGTTGTCCCAAAAATGCTTTTTCCAAGAGGCAACTGGACTTTCTGATTTTTCTTTGAAGTCGTTTCAAGAAGCTTCTTGGATGAGAAGCGAAACGTCTTCAAAGAAAAACCTGACAGTCCAGGTGCCTTTTGAAAAAGCACCTTTGGAATTATTCTGTTAATGTAGTTGATGGGTCCATGCAACGGACTTTTTGGCTGTCCTGGCATGAAGTGCACTGGACAAGCCAAAGTGCTTGAATTATGAGGCAAAATCCAGTTTTCTCCATATGCATAATTTCAGTAGAATCAAGACACCTGGGAAAAAAATGGTATCTCATCAAACAAGGATTCTCAATTTCTGCTTAGCTTTCGCTCTTCCTGCTTGCAACAAGATGGCTCCAGTCCCCAGTGAGAAACAGCTTTTGTTAGTCAGAGCCTTGTGACCAACAATCCCTAAATTCTACTACCTGTTTCCCCCAAAATACAACCTACCCTGAAAATAAGTCCTAGCTTGATTTTTTTACACGTGGACCCAATATAAGCCCTATACCCGAAAATAAGCCCTAATAAAGATCCCACCCACTTCAGAATGGATGAGTAAAAATTAAGCTAGGGTGGGGATTGGGAGGGTGGAGCTGCCCTATTACTTACCTTTGGACAGGTGTAGCCAGGCCTCGCACACCCTGACATCTGCCTCACCGGTCCATTTCTTCTGCAGCCAGCAAGGCTGGCAAGGCTTTCCTGAAGGCCTCTGGAGCTGAGAACAAAGCTCAGGATCGATCCTGAGGCTGCAGAGGCCTTAGGAAAGCCTTGCCGGCCGCAGAAGAAGAAGTTCCTGAAGGCCTTTGACAGCGAAAAGGAGGCCGGGAGCGACACACACAAGTGAGGTTAGTCAGTGGATGACGTCCCCCCAAAATAAGACCTGGTGTTTTTTTTGGTGGCAAATATATATATATATATAAGACAGGGTCTTGTTTTCAGGGAAACACGGTATTTCAGGCATAGATATTCTACATTTGGAAGTTTTGTCCTGCTTTGGACAATGTACAGGAATAGGCTGTTTATTATATCCATGTACAGTATGTTTAGAATATTTCAAGCAGATTTGGATACCTGACTGCTAGTCATCACTTTTCTGGTGAACTTTTGATCTTCTGAATGTCTCAAGCTGTCTGTTATAATACTTGCAGAATTGCAGACATTTTAATGCCCCAAAGCCTCAGTAGTAATATTTTATGGTGAGTCTGAAGTTTATATAAACCAGATGGAAGGGAGGGGAGTGGTGATTTTCACTCTTTTTAAATTTGAATTTTTTGATATATTTTTTCCAAGTATCCAGATCCAAATATTATTATAACCCAAACTAAAAGAAAGTTATATTTTAAGTTTGCAGTGCCTTTTCCTCAGACTAAGAATTAGTTGATTAATTAATCCATTAATTAATTAGCTTTTTAATTTCTGAGTAAACCTGAACAGGTAAACAAATGCTTGTTTTACTGGGCTCATTGGGGGCAAGGGGTATCCATTATTCAGAAATGTCTGTTAAATCAGACTGTTGATCGTCTGTTAAATAAGAAAGTATGACATCCAGGTGGCTGTCATGATTCCAAGACAAAATCACTGCACAAATTATGTAAAATCAGAGTGGAAATTTGGTTGATTGCCTGCCACACTGTTGCATTCAAGTCTGTTAAAGAGAGGCATTTCCTTGTTTGTATTCCTTTGTTTCCACTTTCCTTTTTGCCTTGCCCCAGAAAACAATACAAATCAAACATTTTAGATTAAGAAGTCTCCCACCTGGTCGTCACTGTGAGAAACGGTCATAAGTCCCTTTTTTCAGTGCTGTTTGAATGGCCACTAAATGAACCATTGTAAGTCAAGGACCACCTGTAATCAGAAAATAAATTTAGTTAGGAATACTTTGTGTTTGGATCTGCCACATAAGCTAATACAAAGAGTACTTATCACTGCTGGGTCTCTGTAGAAAATGTATAATTATTTTTCCGGAGTTGCAAACCCCGATTGTTAGCGAAAGACACTCTTTCCTCTCCTTGGGAGAAAATAACCCTTCTGTTTCTTCCTTCTCAGCTGGCATCTGAAAAGCATTTTCTCAACTCCTCCTGAAAGGGATAACTTCGTTTTATTGCCTTTTTATTGCTAGATCACAGGAGGAAGGAGACAAGCGGCACCGTTTTCTCCAAATTAAAAAGATACTTCATGATTTAGCAGATTTATTCCAACCCCCCACCCACCCAAGCAGGAGACCCTACACCATTTCTGACAGAGGGCAGTCCAGCCTCTTCTTGAAAGCCTCCAGGGATGAAGCACCCACAATTTCTGAAGGCAACTTCTGTTCCATGGGTTGATTGTTCTCATGGTTAGAAAATTCCTCCTTTTTCCAAGTTGAATCTCTCCTTGATCAGTTTCCATCCATCCTTCCTTCTCTGGCCTTAAGGTGCTTTGGAAAATAGCTTGACCCCCTCCTCCTCTCTGGGGCAGCCCCTCAAATATTGGATCACTGCTATCCTGTCCGTCCCCCCCATTGTATGTTTGAGCCTCCAGTCCCCTAATCCTCCTGGTTGCTCTTCTCTGCACTTTTTCTAGAGTCTCAACATCCTTTTTATAGTGTGGTAACCAAAACTGGATGCAGGATTCTAGGTGTGGCCTTATCAGGGGTAGACTTCAAATTTTTTAGCAAGGGGCTCTCTGGCCTAATGACTGGCTGGCTGGTCATGTGGCTGGGTGGCGTGGCGTGGCTAGGTGGTCATGTGACTGAGTGGGTGTGGCCAACTCGATGTCACTTCTTTGCCCTAATTACCTAAAAAAAGATAGATAGATAGATAGATAGATAGATAGATAGATGATAAATAGATAGATAGATGATAGATAGATAGATAGATAGATAGATAGATAGATAGATAGATAGATAGATAGATGATAGATAGATAGATAGATAGATAGATAGATAGATAGATAGATAGATAGATAGATAGATATAGATCCCAACAAGTTGTTTATTATTTCATGCATTTAATACTTAAATAAAAGACTGGGTGAAACCAGGCTTACTAGCAGTGACTGTGAGGGGGATCTTGGAGTCTTAATGGAGTTTCTGGTGAGTTACATGGTTCTTATTTTTGGGGAATTAATCCCCTTGAGGTGAGTGGCTACATTATCTGATTTTCTCAGTGGTGCTCCCTCACAAGCGCCGAGTGGATTGTTTATCTAGCTTGCTACACTGTTATGAGGTGTGAAATGCTCTTGGTGAAGGCCCAGAAGTTCAATTCAGCCTACTAAGAGCTTTCCCTGGCTGCTTGCCTTTCTGAGGTTTTTGGGGGCTCTCCGAGCCCCGCAGAGTCTCAGCTAGGGGCTCTCCCGAGCCCCTGCGAGCTCCCAGCAGCCCACCTCTGGTCTTACTAGAACTTTACAGAGTATTAGTACCTCCCTTGATCTTGATTGAATCCCTCTGTTAATGCAACTTAGGATTGCATTGGCTTTTTTGGCGGCTGCCGCACATGTTTGGCTCGCATTTAAGGGATCATCTACTAGGATTCTAAGGTCCCTCTCACAGTTACACTTGCTCCTAGGGAGGAAAACTATGGCAAATCTAGACAGCCTGCTAAAAAACAGAGACATCCTTCCCGCCAACCAAAGTGCGTAGTCAAGACTATGGTTTTCCCAGTTGCAATTCATGGCTGTGAAAGTTGGACCATAAGGAAGGCTGAGCCCCAAAGAATGGAGGCCTTTGAACTCTGGTGCTGGAGGAGACTCCTGCGAGTCCCTTGGACTGCAAGGCCATCCAACCGGTCTATCCTAGAGGAGATCAACCCTGACTTCTCTTCAGAAGGCCAGATCCTGAAGTTGAAACTCAAAGACTTTGGCCACCTCATGAGAAGGAAGGAAGGACTCCCTGGAGAAGAACCAAAGGCTGGGATCGATGGAGGGCAAAAGAAGAAGAAGGGGACGACAGAGAAGGAGGTGGCTGGAGGGAATCCTGAAGCAGTCAGCGTGAGCTTCAATGGACTCCAGAAGATGGTAGAGGACAGGAAGGCCTGGAGGAACGTTGTCCATGGGATCACAATGGGTCGGACACAACTTCACAACTAACAACAACCTTTGGGGGTTTTTTTTCCTGCCCAGGTGTAAAGCCTTGCTCTTCTCCCCGTTAAATGTCATCTGGTTAGAGAGGGCCCTCCACCGTCTCCCTCAATTTCTGTGGATGTTTTCCAAAACCACTACCCAACCTAATCCTACGTGGGTTTTTTCTCTGGTAATATCACACTACTAACTAGAGCATACAAAACATTTGCTAGACCAATACTCGAATACAGCTCATCAGTCTGGAACCCACATTACGTATCTGATATTAACACAATTGAAAAAGTCCAGAAGTATTTCCCGAGAAGAGTTCTCCACTCCTCTACTCGTTGCAGAATACCTTATGCCACCAGACTTGAAATTCTAGACCTAGAAAACCTAGAACTACGCTGCCTCCGGTCCGATCTAAGTATGGTATATAAAATCATATATTGCAATGTCCTACTGGTCAGTGAATACTTCAGCTTCAACCACAACTGTTAAGCCTGGATTCCCCAATGGGTATTAAGGAAAACAAACTAAACAGAATGTGCAGCGAAGTCAGATAGGAAGACAGGTAAATGTGTGAGATAAGCCTTCTCATTAACACGCAGTAAAAATACAGATACGCTTGTGCTATCAAAATTATAATTTATTCCATTTAAGAATTATAGCATAGTCATTATAAACAGTCCATTAGTCATATACCAAATTGAGTCAAGTCTTGTCGAGGATACTCTAATTGCAAAGTCCGTGGAATAGCCAGTGTCAGTACACATATAATAAATCTGTCCAAAACTTATCTTCTCTCCATTGAGAAATATCTTCAAAGTAATCCAACACTTCTTCTCCTCCCGATCCAGCAAGAATGCAGTCTTCAATAAGCCAGCCAGTGAGAGCGAGAGAGTGCCTTGCTGCTTATATAGTACTTTTACAGCTGCACCCTTAATTACATTCCTTTAGCTTAAAGTCACATACACTTTATCTGACAAACCATGATTCATCATTTTATTATCTTTACCCAAAACAGTTAGGGTAAAACAATGTTATCCCTAACATGCCACCATACTCGTTGCAGAAGACCTTATGCCACCAGACTTGAAATTCTAGACCTAGAAAACCTAGAACTACGCCGCCTCCGGTCCGATCTAAGTATGGTATATAAAATCATATATTGCAATGTCCTACTGGTCAGTGAATACTTCAGCTTCAACCACAACAATACAAGAGCACACAATAGATACAAACTCAAGGTAAACCACACCAAACTTGATGGCAGGAAATACAACTTCAGCCACAGAGTGGTCAATGTCTGGAATACTCTACCTGACTCTGTGGTTTCTTCCCCAAACCCCAAAAACTTTAACCTTAGACTGTCTACTATTGACCTCACCCCTTTCCTAAGAAACCAACGTGCCTACCGTCCCTGTCCTATTGTTTCTTTTTTTTCCTCATATGTATCCATTTCATGTATTCATAGCTATGTTTATAGTTATACCTATTATCTTGTAAGCGATTGACAAATCAAATAAATAAACTCTAAATTCCCAGCTGCTCTTCTGCCTCTCTGGAGAGAGAGGCTGCCACGGCCCTTCTGGGCTGCCAAGAAATTTCACCGTGCAAATAACCGAGCCCCTTTTTTGGCAGCCTCTCAAAAGGGGGAGCCAATAACAAACGCCACCATTTTGGGAAGGGAGTTTCTCCAAAGGGGGAGGGGAGACACCTGGAGGCATTTTTCAGTGCTGATCTCTTGCCAGCTTGAAGCTTTGGAAATCCAGCTCTGTCGCTTATTCACAGTTGATGACTTCCTGGCGTGAAGTCTGAACGCTGGCAGCAGGGAAACCAAATCGGCTGCACGGTGTTTGCTTTTGTTTTGAAGGTATTTTGAAGGATGGGAGGAGGGAGAATGTATCCAACATCATTTAGCAGGAGTGGAAACGTCTGCGTGTGGGGCGTTCAGGGCTCCAGCATTGGTCCCAGACGCAGAGGCATTGCTGAGCCAGCTGGGATACAGAGCTTCGGGTAGTAGAACTTTAAATAACGGAGTAACAGGGTTGGAAGAGACTTCAGGGGCCCTCTAGTCCACTGGTTAACAACTGGGAACCACTGGTGGTCCGTGAGAAAATTTTGCTGGTCCGCAGAGAAATGTCCCCTCCAAAGCAATTAATCCAGGCTGCATGGGAACACAAGGCTGCGCCGCCCACATGGCCCATGGGAACACAAGGCTTGCGTCGTTTGCATTGTGAACGAGGTAGTGAGGGGAGGGGTGAAAGGGCGGAGGGGGGACTTGCCCCACTCGTCCTATGTGCCTGGCCTGGCCACCGGGCTGCTTCTTTCCGCTTCTTTCTTCTTCTGCTTTTGGCTGCATGCAAGGAAAGCAGCAAAAGTCTTTCTTTCTCTCCCCAAAACTCTGTCAGAAATGAGTCTTTGGGACCCTGCAAGGCCTCCTGCTCCAAGAGGCTGCGCCGGCATGATAAGTCTCACAAAGACGCCTTTGTGGCGGAGTTTGGGGGAGAGAAAGAAAGACTTTTGCTGCTTCTGCTGCTTTCCTTGCATGAAGCCAAAAGTCTCTCTCCCTCCCTCCCACCCTCCCCCTGAGAACGGAGCTGGAGCCGGTATCCTGCGATCCCAAATAAAGAACGATCAACCCAACTACCTCAATCCCAACTGCTGCCGGACTTAAATGCAAACTACTCAATGCAAGAAGCCTCGTGAATAAAATACCTGAATTTCTCATCCTCTTAAATATGGCTAACTTCGACATTATATTTGTCTGTGAAACATGGCTCAATGCATCTCTCCCGACTCCATTACCACAGTAAGAGACTATCATGTTTACCGATCAGATCGTGAAAATCGTCGAGGAGGTGGTGTTGCTATATTCTATAAAAATCCTTACATCTAAAAAATATCCAAGTTACCCAGGAGCTTGCCCTTCCTGAAACCATCATCTGTGAACTATCCTTAAATATCACAATTCGATTCTTACTATGTTACAGAGCACCTGATTATGACATCGAACATGTAAACAAGCTAAATACACTACTAACATGGGCTACATCCTGCCCATACCCTTTTATCTTTCTTGGAGATTTCAATCTACCTCATATCGACTGGACCCTAAATAATTGTACAACTGAAATCATACACACAACCTTCTACAATGCTATTACAAATCTAGGTCTTGAACAACTAGTAACCAACAACACTAGACTGAACAACTGCCTCGATCTCATCTTCTGCAATAGTTTGAATTTAATTTACAGAATACAAACCAAAGAACCCTTTCCAGTAGTGACCATAATATGATTGACTTTTGCCTCAACATACGTCCACACAAAAATCACCACAATGATGTCATCCCTAATTGTAACTTCAAAAAGGCAACTATGATCTTATAGATAACGATCTCTCATCCCTCGATTGGCAATCTCTATTCACTGGATGCAATACTGTTGAAGACCATTACAACATTTTTTACTTGAAGTCAAAAGAGTCATCAAACTATATGTTCCAACAACAACTCCAAAAACAAAACAAAAAAGCAGATTACCCATATCAATAAGGAAACTTCAATCCAAAAAGAGATCACTATGGCGGAAAAACAAATCTGGTCACGTTGCTAATTTCAAAAACCGATACAAAAATTTATGCCACCAGATAAAGACCGAATGCATCAATTATCACATTAAACAAGAGGAAAACCTTCTAAGCACCAATTCCACCGTGCTTTTTACAATTTTGTAAACAACAAACTAAAAGACTCAAGGTCCATCCCTCCCTTGATAGGACCCGATGGTAAAGACTGCAGCGACGACACCATTAAAGCCAACATCTTCAACACATTCTTCGGCTCAGTGTTTGTAAACAGCAATGGATCATGCCCAATATTTCCTAGCCGTACCACAGATAACAACAATGATCTAATACATATCGATTTTACAGTAGACAACGTCGAAAAGCACTACGCAACCTAAAACCATCTCTATCTATTGGACCGGATGGAATATGTGCCTACTTCTTAAGAAAACTATCCACTGCCATAGCCAAACCTCTAAGCATAATCTTTGAAAAATCTTTCAGGACCAGCTCCTTGCCTAACCTATGGTTACAAGCCACAGTCATCCCCATCTTCAAAAAGGAGACCCAAGCCTAGTTGACTATTACAGACCAATCTCCTTATGCTGCGTCACCTGTAAAGTCATGGAATCAATTATTAACCAATCCATCATCCTCCATTTAGAGACAAACAACCTACTCTCCAATAAACAATTTGGTTTCAGAAAAAACTATCCTGTAATCTGCAACTCTTACACTGCAAAAACATATGGACTACACAACTCGACCAGGGCAAAGCAATAGACGCAATCTCACATAGACTTCTGTAAAGCCTTTGATTCAGTGGTACCACGACAAACTACTCCTAAAAATAAAATCTTATGGTATCTCTGGGCAACTAAATAACTGATAGAAGCATTCCTGTCAAACAGACAACAAATGGTCAAAATCGGGAACGCCCTATCAAATCCAGTACCTGTCAATAGTGGTGTTCCCAAGGCAGTGTTCTAGGACCAACTCTCTTCATAATCTACATAAACGACCTTTGTGATCATATCAAGAGCAATGCGTTCTCTTCGCTGATGATGTAAAGCTATTCAACACCACAGACAATACTGCTACCCTTCAAAAAGACCTTGACTATGTATCAGAATGGTCAATCAAATGGCAACTTCAAATCTCAACAAATAAATGCTCTGTCTTACATATTGGTAAAAAAATCAGAAAATAAAATACAAACTGAATAGTCAAGATCTTGTTGACGACCCAAGCTCTGTAAAGGACCTGGGAATACTCACCTCTAATGATCTAAGTGCTAGAGCCCACTGCAACTACATAGCCAAAAAGGCATTAAGAGTTGTTAACCTAATCTACGTTGCTTTTTCTCTGGTAATATCTCACTACTAACCAGAGCATACAAAACATTTGCTAGACCAATACTCGAATACAGTTCATCAGTCTGGAATCCTTATTACGTATGTGATATTAGCACAATTGAGAAAGTCCAGAAGTATTTCACAAGAAGAGTTCTCCACTCTTCTACTCGTTGTAGAATACCTTATGCCACCAGACCGAAATTCTAAAACTAGAAAACCTTGAATTACGCCGCCTTCGGTCCGACTTAAGCATGGTATATAAAATCATACATTGCAATGTCCTACCTGTCAATGAATACTTCAGCTTCAACCATAACAACACAAGAGCACACAATAGATACAAACTCAAAGTTAACCGCACCAAACTTGATTGCAGGAAATACGACTTCAGCAATAGAGTGGTCAATGTCTGGAATACTCTACCCGACTCTGTAGTCTCTTCCCAAACCCCAAAAACTTTAACCTGAGACTGTCTACTATTGACCTCACCTTTCCTAAGAGGCTCTGTAGAGGGCGTGCATAAGCGCACCATTGTGCCTACCGTCCCTGTCCTATTGTTTCTCTTATTCTTTTATTTTTCTTATATGTACCCATTTCATATATTAACAACTATGTATACACTTGTACTTATTATCTTGTAAACAATTGACAAATCAAATAAATAAATAAAAAATAAAAAAATAAATTTTCCTGCAGGCTTTTGGGGGGATTTTCCCAGGGTCTCTGCTTCACAGGATTTAAAATGATGAGTTTGGTGGTCCCTGAGGTCCAAAAGGTTGGCGACCCCTGGACTAGTCCAACCCCCTGTGGAAGCAGGAGACCCGATAGCATTTCAGACAAAGAGCTGCCCAATCTCTTCTTAAAAACCTCCGGTGATGGAGCAGCCACAACTTCTGTAGGAAAGTCCGTCTACTGGTTAATTGTTCTCACTCTCATGAAGTTTCTCCTTAATTCCAGGTTGCTTCTCTCCTTGATCCGTTTCCATCCGTTGAGTCTTGTCCTGCCTAAACAAATATTGTTTAATCTATGGGAACCAGAGCTGAATTTGATAAGCAGGATGGGACTTTAGTTTGCAAACCATAGCTCTGTAACCTCCGGGCCTCTGCAGGGGACTCTCAAAACATGGATTTCAAAGAGAAAGAAATATTTGTGAATTCTATTTTGCATCCTGCCAGGATCAGTTTGTTTTAACACCCTCGTGAGGGGTCCTGCGTTAAGCCCTGCTGGGGTTGGTCTTTCGTTGCAAGAATAAGGCTACAATTGGGGGCTCCTTGGTGCTCTCTGAGCTGGCTTGTTTCCTTGCAGACGTTTCATAACTCAACTAGGTAACATCATCAGTGTTAGAAGGGAGAAAGCATTGTGGAGAGGAGGGAGGAGGAGGAGGAGGAGGAGGAGGAGGAGGAGGAGGAGGAGGAAGGAGGAGGAGGAGGAGAAGGAGAAGGAGAGGGGAGGAGGAGGAGGAGCAGGAGCAGGAGGAGGAGGAGGAGAAGGAGAAGGAGAAGGAGAAGGGGAGGAGGAGGAGGAAGAGCAGGAGGAGGAGGAGGAGGAGGAGAAGGAGAAGGAGGAGGGTGGAGGAGCAGGAGGAGGAGATGAGGAAGACTATGAGGTCCTTGATTCTCTCTGAGATGGATGCTTTCCTTGAAGACATTTCATTACCTGACAAGGTAACATCATCAGTGTCAGAAGTGAGAAGGTATTGTGGAGAGGAGGAGGAGGAAGAGGAGGAGGAGAAAGGGAAGGGAAGGAGGAACAGGAAGAGGAAAAGGGAGGAGGAGGAGAAGGGGCAGGAGGGGGAGGGGAAATGGAGCGGGAGGAGGAACAAGAGGAGGAGAAGGGGAGAAGGAAAATGAACAGAAGCAGGAGGAGGAGGAGGAGGGGAAATGGAAGGGGAAGGAGGAGCCGGAAGAGGAGAGGAGGAAACCTCTGGGGTCCTTCATTCTCTCTGAGATGGGTGCTTGAAGACATTTCATTACCCGACAAGATAACATCATCAGTGTTGGAAAGGAGAAGGTATTGTGGAGAGGAGGAGGAGGGGAAAAGGAAGGGGGGAGGAGGAGGTGGAGGACGGTGGGCTCCTTGGTGCTGGCTGGGTTTCCTGGTTTCCTGGCAGACATTTCATTACCCAAGTAGATAACATCATCACTGCCGGAAGATGGGTGACATCAGGTTTGTTTCTACAAAACACCAGTGCAATTACATCTTTCCCCACAGTTTGTATCGGAAAAAGACCAAGTTGTGGTTGCTGCATTTTTTTTTTTGCCGGAGATCCCTAAATCAAAGAGGAACGACATAATGCTGCTGTCATGTCAGATTTAGACTCTAATCTTGGAAGGAGGCTGACTCATATGAACTCAAACGTATCCACTGCATTCATTCATAATGTCATATAGTTGGGCTTGAGCAAGACGTCTGAGTTGACGGCGAGCGGGACAATCCTCAGTAACTCTATTAATGTCGGCATGGGAAATAAATCCATGGCTATGAATGCCAGGCTGGCAGCACCAAGAGAGCTTCCTTGGCTGGACGTTTCACCTGTCCTGCCCCTGTCGGAGTCTGAATCCGAGGAGGAGGAGGCCGAACAGCTAACAGGCAGTGGGAGTGTGGCTCCATTCGCTGTGGAGGGAACTGGGGAAGGGCAAAGTCCAGCTGGGGAGAGCAGGGGAGAGGGAGAACAAGGGAGATGGAATTCAGAGGAAGACCCAGGCCCATCCCCCTCTTCATCTTAGGGCATGCAGGGAGGAACGGAGAAGGGAGCAACATGGGTGGCGTGGCTTATGGGGGAGGAAAGGGCCCTGATTCCCTTCATTAGCTGCAGCTGGGAACACAGAGTTTAAAAAGGGAGGTTGCACACCGCAAATTGTTGGGAGAAAATCATGAGTTATATCTGGTATCCTAAAGGCTTATCTGGGTTCCTGGCGTCTTTCCAACTGTGTGATTTTTGCTGTGGTTTCAAGTCTGAAAGTCCTTCTCCTGCCCTGTCAAGCTAATTACTTCAGCTTGGTTTGTTTGGACTTTAAGTTACTGTTTGTGTGTACTTTGTTTTGGATTGAATTTTCTAAGGCTGTTCCTGGGAGAGTTTTTCTCCAGCCGAAGGTAACCTGGACATTGGTGGCAAAGTTGGAGATAATAAAGGGACTCCTACTGATTATCCTACTGATTATCTGACTGGGTTGCCTTTGTGCCAGGCCCCTTTGGGTCATCACATCATCAGTGCTGCTCCATCATCTCCTGTCTAGCCCGAAGATAGCAAAATTCTTCCCCTGCAATTGCTCAACCTGCTCAAGATTACTCACAGCAACCATGACTTCAAGTAGCAACGTTGACTCATCCTAAGCGTTGCTGTGGAAACAATCCACCGATATTAAATACACACCCAGATACATGGATATATACCTACCAGGGAGTCCTCGAGTTACGACCACAATTGGAGCCCAACATTTCTGTCGTTAAGTGAGTCACTTGTGAAATCAGTTTTGTCCCCATTTGATTATCTTTCTTGCCACTGTTGTAAGTGAATCGTTGCAGTTGTCAATATAAATGCGGTTGTTCAGCTAATCTGCCTCGCCCCGTGGACTTGGTTTGTCAGAAGGTCACAAAAAGGGATCAGCGTGACTCTGGGACACAGCAACCATCATAAATATGAGACAGTTGCCGAGCGTCCTGATTTTGATCGTGTGACCCTGGGGAGGCCCCAATGGTTTGTGAAAAATGGTCATAAGTCACTTTGTTTTTTCAATTCCATTCAAATGGTCACTAAATGAATTGTTGTAAGTTGTGAATTACCTGTATATATTCTCTCTCTCTCTCTCTTTTTCTCTCTCTCTCTTTCTCTCTTTCTCTCTTCCTCTCTATCTCTCTCCCTCTCTTTCTCTCTTTTTCACTCTTTCTCCCTCTCTTTTCTCTCTACTTCTCTTTCTCTCTCTCTCTGTATGTCTCTTTCGCTCTCTTTCTCTGTGTCTCTGTGTCTCTGTCTCTCTCTTTTTCTCTCTTTCTCTGTTTCTTTCTCTCTGTGTCTGTGTGTGTGTGTGTCTCTCTCTGTCTGTCTCTCTTTCTCTCTCTGTCTCTGTCTTTCTCTCTCTCTCTCTCTGTCTCTGTCTTTCTGTCTCTCTCTCTCTCTCTCTCTCTCTCTGTGTATTCAATTAAATACATATATAAAGTCACTTTTCCTGCCTGTTCATTGTTATCTGTATTAGTCAAAGTCAGCTTCAGTGGCCATCTCCTTAGCAACCGAGGCACAAATAACAGGCCTTATCTGAGAAAATCAGTGATTCATTTTAGACAAGGGAAAACAGCAGAAATGGTTCCTGCATTCTCTGGACAGAGTTCATCTCCCTCTTTATCGCTTAAGAAAGGCAGTACCTCTATCCCACAAAGATTATATATGCTTCTATCTGGGAATCACTTCACGACTTTGTGCTGGATGCAGTGGAGGAGGTGAAATCTTGACTTCGGGTTTTGCTGATTCAGCTACTTTGCTGTTAAAGAGCCAACTAGCCAGTTTATTTATCGATAATAAAATAATCGATAAACATTTTATAAACTTATTTTGTATATTACTGCCCTGAGAAAACCTGCAAGCCCATTTGTTTTCTTTCCTCCTTTACCCTAGACTTCTCCTTCCTCTCTTGTTCCATTTTCCATTTCCCTCCTCCCTTCATTTTCATTTGTATTTTATATTATGATAATCCTAATAAAATTATTGAATTAAAAATGTATATCCTGGGTAATAAGAATGCAGTGAAGACTTCTTAAGCCTCATTCATTCAGGTTTGGTGTCTTCCGCTATCTTCTACCTTGGCCCGTCTCCCAACAACCAACTTTTAATTCAGATTAATTTTATATTATGATAATCCTAATAAAAAGTTTGAACCCTGGGTAAAAGAAATAGACTTCTTAAGATTCATACATTTAGGTTTAGTGTCTTCCGCTGTCTTCTAATTTGGCCCATCTCCCAACAACCAACTTTTAATTCAGATTAATTTTATATTATGATAATCCTAGTGAATTTTTTTCACCCAAAAATAATTATTCTGGATAAAAGAAATGAAGGATGACTTCTTAAATCTCACTCATTCAAGTTTGCTAACCCCACTGTCTTCTACCTTAGCCCATCTCCCAACAACCAACTTGTAATTCAGATTAATTTTATATTATGATAATCCTAATAACATTTTTGAACTCAAAAAATATATATTATGGATAAAAGAAATGCACTAAAGACTTCTTAAGCCTCATTCATTCAGATTTGGTGTCTTCTGTTGTCTTCCACCTTGGCCCACCTTCCAATAAACAACATTTAATCCAGATTAACTTGCTGTGCTTAAAACTGATGGCAGAGAAGAAATGGGATCAGCTCCAAAATTCTTAACAGGGCCAAGGTTGAGCCTATTACATGCATATTTAGCTGTAAAACCTGTCTTACTATTTAATTAATTTCTGGTTGGGAAATGCACTGTGTGACATCTCCCCCAAAATGTAATCCTTTTTTTTCCATCAAGTTTTTTTTATTTATATATAAATATTTTGAATGCAGTGTATTTTACAGAAGGAAGGAGAGAGGGGGAAGAAATAGTAACATATATGCTAATAACAATAGTAATAGTACAACAGAATAATTTTAACCAAATTTATAATTATATGATCATCTTGTTTATAATCCTATTGATTATATTAGCTGTTCTGACCTAGACATTCCCAAGATCATGAAGCCGACTCCTCGTCCTGATAAAAAAACCCCTTTTATTTAGTTTAAAATGAATTCCCCTCCAGCCAAGTCCCGACAAACAGCCTTTCACGAGATCTCACAACTACAGACCTTTCTCAGGCTTGGAGAGTTGCCAGGCCGATATCTTCCAAACGCCACACTGTAGCAGCAATTACATGGCAAGAAGTCAGGAACAGATCTTCACACTAATTAAACGAACTAATTATCTCCTGCAAACACCACTTCCCTTTCGCTCTTCTTTGATTCCCTATGGGAGGGGCCATTCAACGTCCAACTGTGGCTTTACTCCCAAGGCAACCCTTGTTTCTTAACTGTTCCCTTCTTCTGGCAGCTCTGTGCATGCGCACACTGGGAACAGGCTCCAGCTGTTCTTCTTCCCAACTGATCTCCAACTTTGAAGGCAGCTGATAACTGTCAGATGGCCCTGACCCCATCTCTGCCTCTGACACAGAGCCTTCCTCAGACTCCAGGACTGGCCCATGTTTGTCCCCAACCTCCTCACTGTCCAAGTTTGTCCCCAGCTCTGCTGGCCGCTGGCAGGCCACAACATTAGCACACTTATAGTTATAGACAACGTTCATGTTTAATTCATACATAGCATGACTCTTTCTCCATCTAATTTCTACCTCTTATCTCTAACCACTCATAAAATCTATTCCACGTTAAGGAATAATGTAATCCCAAGCGGCATCAAAGCAGACCGAAGCAAACCATGCCTTATATGGAGGACACACTTGGCACCAAACTGAACCAAGCAACAAGGGAGGCTGTTGGAGGCAGGCAAAGCTGAACGTCGCCTTTTATATTGTTGCCATTGTCAATAAACCGAGTTCATGTTTTATAAAAAATTTCCGGTTTGGCTTCAAGGAACAAACAGCGTTATTAGGATGCTGCGATGAGCCGAAGAGCGAAAAAAGCAGCAGAAGGATTGTTTTGTGTTTTAGGATTGCCAAGTTGTAAAAGTTCTCACAGAGGGCTTTCCGGAGCCAAAAGAGAAAGGATGCCAAAAGAAAAGTCTGAAAAAACAATTGAAAGCAATGTCAATATTTACTTTTAGGCGCTCCTATATGTTCTGAGTGTAAATCATTCTTAGACGTTTTTTTCCCCGAAGAATAGCGGCTATCTGTTGCTTTGTTTCAATGAATAAACCGGCTGGGAGGGAAGTAGCTTCACAAGTCATTTTCTCAATCAACCAGGATGATTAGGGGGGACTAGAGGCTAAAACATATGATGAACAGTTACAGGAACTGGGCTTGGCTAGTCTAGGGAAGAGAAGGACCAGGGGAGACAGGAGAGCAGCCTTCCAATATTTGAGGGGTTGCATAGAGAGGAGGAAGGGGGTCAAGCTATTTTCTAAAGCACCTGAAGGCCAGACAAGGAATAATGGATGGAAACTGAACAAGGAGAGATTTAACCTGGAAATAAGGAGGAATGTTCTGACAAGGAATAATGGATGGATGATCTATAAGGTCCTTTCCAGCTCTTATTCTATTCTAAATATAAAGAACAGCTATAGGAACTGGGCATGGCTAGTCTAGGGAAGAGAAGGACCAGGGGAGACAGGATAGCCATGTTCCAATATTTGAGGAGGGGCTGCTACAGAGAGGAGGGGGGTCAACCTCTTTTCCAAAGCACCTGAAGGATAAGGAATCATGGATGGAAAATGATCCAGGAGGGATTCAACCTGGAAATAAGGAGAAACTTTCTGACAGGGAGAAGAATCAATCGATGGAACAGAAGTTGCCTTCAAAAGTTGTGGGAGTTTCATCCTTGGAGGTTTTCAAGAAGAGACTGGACTGCCATTTGTCCAAAATAGTATAGGGTCTTCTGCTAGGACAGGGTTGGACTAGGTGACCTACAAGGTCCCTTCTAACTCTGTTATTCTATTCTGTTCTATTCTGGATTTTAAGTTGCCTCTCTCCGCTTTGGCCATGTAACAGCCTGCAGTTCAGACCCCCAAGGGAGGGGCCCCTTTGTCTGTGGGTCCTTGTCGACATGTGGTTTCCATCCATAGACATTTTGTATAACAGAATAACAGAACAGAATAACGGAGTTGGAAGCAGAGGAGGTATTCATCAGGTTCTGACCAGTTCTGGAGAACCGGTAGCGGGAATTTTGAGTAGTTCGAAGAACCAGCAAATCCCACCTCTGACTGGAGATCTTACAGTATCCTTCCCCTGCCACGCCCATTGAGCCACGCCCACAGAACCAGTAGTAAAAAAAATATTGAATCCCACCACTGGTTGAAAGGGACCCTGGAGGTCTTCTAGTCCAACCTCCTGCTCAGGCAGGAAACCATATCCTGTTTCAGACGAATGGTTGTCCGATCTCTTCTTCAAAACCTCCAGCGTTGGAGAATTCACAGCTTCTGGAGGCCACTTGTTCCACTGATGAGTTGTCTAACTATGGGAAGAGAGATGAAAGATAGATCTTTCTGCTACGATGTGCAGGAGCCAACTAAGATGGAGACTTTGACCTACAATGCAACGAAGCCAGCAGGGGAACTAAATGGCATCATTTTAGCAGGTAGAGGACCAAAAAATGCTAAATTTGACAAGGGACAGGCTGGAAGAGGGCAAATAAAGGACAGCATTCTCCATTCCTACCCTGTGACTGTCAACATTTTAAATCTCCTTTTCCTTCTCTTCTTATTCTTCTCCTCCTCTTCACCTTCCTCCTCTTCTTCTTCCTCTTCCTCTCCTCCTCCTTCTCTTCTTCTTCCTCCTCTTCTTCCTCTCCCTCTCCTCCTCTTCTTCTTTCTCCTCTTCCTCCTCCTTCTTCCTCTCACACCTCCTCCTCCTTTTCCTTGTTCTTCTTGTTTTTCTCCTCTTCCTTTCCTCCTCCTCCTCTTCTTCTTTCTCCTCCCCTTCATCTCTTTCTCCTTCCTCTCCTCCTCCTTTTTTGTTCTTCTTGTTCTTCTTCTCATCCTTTCTCCTCATCCTCCTCCACCACCACCACTCCTCCTCCTGCTCCTCCTCCTCCTCCTCCTCTTCTTCTTCTTCTCCTCCTCCTCCTCCTCCTCCTCCTCCTCCTCCTCCTCCTCTTTTCCAAGGCTTAAGATACATTTTTCCCCTTTCTCCTAAGAGGGCTCACTCCCAAACAGCTGTTTACAATGAATTTGACATCTAGCCCCAAGCTAGTCTCCCACGGAAAGCATTCAGTGAATATTTGCAGTTGGGAGACAGAAGACCAGAATTATAATTCCCAACCTTTCACCCACGGGGTGACCAACTTTGAAAGAGAGAGTGTTACAGGCACAACATGAAATTTTTACTCAGGAATTGATAGGCCAATGATCAATGATCAAGTGCATTATCACTGAACGGAAATATTTCAGGGTAATGTTGACTAGATCAATGTTGCGAAGATCAAGGGAAGGTCCAAGGACTTTAGGGAGGAAACTGGAAGTGTAATTAGAAAAGAAGATTAAAGAATTCTGTCATTCCAGAATCCAGGAACAATTTAACCTACTGAAAATTTTAATCTGCCAGAAAGCCAGTTCCAAGTGAAGAGTAGAAAAAACTTCTGAAGACAAACAGAATAACAGAGTTGGAAGGGACCTTGGAGGTCTTCTAGTCCAACCCCCTCTTGCTCAAGTAGAAATTCAACAGCGAATTCTCTGTCCCCCCACCAAAAAAAAAGTAGGGATACAGGAAGTCCTTGACTTATGACCACAATTGAGCCCAAAATTTCTGTTGCTAAGTGAGACATTTGTGAAGCGATGCCCCATTTTAAGACCTTTCTTTTTTTTACGGTTGTTAAGAGAATCACTGCAGTTGTTAAGTTAATAACATGGTGAGTCTGACTTATCCGTTGACTTTGTCAGAAAGTGGCAAAAAGGGGATCCTAAGTCCCTTTTTTTCCAGTGGCCCTGTAAATTTCAACGGTCGCTAAATAAACTCTTGTAAGTGCAAAACTACCTGTAGTTTAATTTGGATTTTTGTACCGAACACGAGGTTGAATTCGAGAGGTGGTTCTACTATTCTACTATGTGATTCTAGCCCTCCACCAGGAGCCTCTCTGAGCCATTTTCGTACTTAATGTTTTTTAACCCAACTGTAGCAGACAGAAGACATAGAATAGAATAACACAGTTGGAAGGGACCTTAGAGGTCCTCTAGTCCAACCCCCTGCTTAGGCAGGAAACCCTACACCACTTCAGACAAATGGTTGTCCAATCTCTTCTTTAAAACCTCCAATGTTCGAGCACCCATAATTTGTTCCACTGATTAATTGTTCTCACTGTCAGTAAATTTCTCCTTAGCTCTAGTTTGCTTCTCTCCTTGACTAGTTTCCAGCCATTGCTTCTTCTCTTGCCTTCAGGTGCTTTGGAGAATAGCTTGACTCCCTCTTCTTTGGGGCAGCCCCTCAGATACTGGGAGACTGCTATCATGTCACTCTTAGTCCTTCTTTTCATCACACTAGACATACCCAGTTCCAGCAACCGTTCTTCATATGTTTTAGCCTCCAGTCCCCTAATCCTCTTCGTTGCTCTTCTCTGAACTCTTTTATAGAGTCTCAACATCTTTTTTACATCGAGGCGACCAAAACTGCACACAGTATTCCTAGTGTGGCCTGTTGGTGATTTCATTGACAGGTGCCACGGTTTTCTTCCAGAATTTTTTTTTTTTTTAACTTGAGAGTCTAACCTGGAATTCGTAGCGCCATTCCGATTCCGGTGCTTAACCAGGCCCAGGTGTCTAGTTCTGAGTCCAAACAAGGCCAGACACCTTCCTAATTATTACTTTTAAATTAGGATTAGCGTTTAAAAAGGGGAACCGGATTATACACTGACAGCCTTTTGAAGGTCATTTATAATCTTCCTTGAATAACCACCAAGAAGCCAACGAGGCAATTCTGCCCTGAAGAAATCTATGGCTTCCTTCCTTCCTTCCAGCACAGCCTCGTGAAAAATGGGGCTTCCAAGTCATTCCGTAGGGAAGCATTACCAAAATGAAATCAAGACGTTTCCCTCTGCATCATATGGAAAGAATTATAAGCCATAGATGTCGACTTAAAACATTGGCACTAGCGGCGCAAATACATCAACACTGAAATGAGACAATGCCAAAAGGGATAAAATGTCTTGAGGCAGCCAAGAAAGGAGAGTTGGAAAGATATTTCTGATAGAAGCTGGCATTGTCTGGACAATTCTAGAATGAAGAATGTCCAGTCTGGAGAAGAAGAGGGGTTCTAGCATCAACCAGTCATGGCTGAAGGCAATATAAAAGTTATTTTCATGATGGTCTCCAAATTAGGTTTGGAAGAATTAGCCATGCAAGGGAACCAGGGCTCCAAAGAACATACTGGCTGGACACCATCCAAGCTGACCCCAGCCAGAAAAACTCACAAGCCAGTTGTGATGACCTGGGGGTGTAGCACAAAGGCAACACAGTCAGATATTCAATAAGAGTCCCTTTATTAGCTCCAACTTCGCCCCCAATGTCCAGGTTACCTTCTGGCTAGAGAAAAACTCTCCCAGGAACAGCCTTTGGCTGCAGGAAATTCAGTCCAAAACAGGGTAAACACAAACTGTAACTTAAAGTCCAAACAAGCCAAACTGAACTAATTAGTTTGGCAGGGCAGGAGCAAGAATTTCAGACTGGAAGGCACGGAAAAACTCACAGTTGGGAAGATGCCAGGAACACAGATAAGCCACGACGATACAAGATAAATTCACGTTTGCTCCCAACAACTGCCGTGCTCAGCCTGCATCTCTTTTAAACTCTCTTCCCAGGTGTGGCTAATGAAGGGAATCAGGGCCCTTTCCTCACCCGTAAGCCACGCAACCCACTTTGCTCCCTTCTCCGTTCCTCCCTGCGTGCCCTAGGATGAAGAGGGGGTGGGCCTGGGTCTTCCTCTGAACTCCCTCTCCCTTGTTCTCCCTCTCCCCTGCTCTGCCCAGCCGGACTTTGCCCTTCCCCAGTTTCCTCCACAGCCAACGGAGCCACACTCCCACTCCCTATGTCAGCTGTTCATCTTCCTCCTCCTCGGATTCCGACTCCGACAGGGGCATGACACCAGTGCAAGATCAGAAGATGTGGGCCATAGGATCACCAAGAATTGGACGTGACGGAATGGATAGTCTCATCAATCATCAATCAATCATCATCACCATTGTGGTTATGTCCTCACGATGATGAAGGGTTGGTTCATAACAGTGGTGGTGAAAATTGGCAAATCAAATAAATAAATAAATAAAATAAAATAAAAATTGGCGAGATGGACAATGAAGTGCCCTGAAGCATTGGAACAAGGTCTGAGGCCTTCGCCACGTACAACTGAGCTTTTGAGACACGCGTCGTGGAGGCTGCCGGAAGGCGTTGTTTCGTGTAGCATTTGGAAAGCCACTTTGGATATAGGTTGGCTGCAGGGAATTTATTTTAGAAATCGCTCTTTCTGCACACAAAAAATAAAAAGGCTCTGGGGTTTATAGTTCTGCTTTGTTGCCTAAACTTCATTGGATTACAAAAGGGAGGGAGGGACAGATAGAGGGAGAGGGAGGGAGGGAGAGAGGAAGGAAACGGAAGGGAGGGAGGAAGGAAGGAGGGAAGAAAGGAAGGAAAAGGGAGGGAGGGAGGGACAGATAGAGGGAGAGGGAGGGAGGGGAGAGAGGAAGGAAACGGAAGGGAGGGGGAAGGAAGGAGGGAAGAAAGGAAGGAAAAGGGAGGGAGGGAGAAAGAGCGGGAGGGAGGGGAGGAGAAAGAGGAAGGAAGGAAGGAGGGAAGGAAGAATAAGGGAGGAAGGGAGGGAAGGAAGGCAGGAAAAGGGAGGGAAGGAAGGAAGGAGGAAGAAAGAAAGGAAAAGGGAGGGAGGGAGGGACAGATAGAGGGAGAGGGAGGGAGGGAGAGAGGAAGGAAACGGAAGGGAGGGAGAAAGAGCGGGAGGGAGGAGGGAGAGAGAGGAAGGAAGGAGGGAAGGAGGGAAGGAAGAATAAGGGAGGAAGGGAGGGAAGGAAGGCAGGAAAAGGGAGGGAAGGAAGGAAGGAGGGAAGAAAGGGGAGGGGAGGGAGGGAGGGACAGATAGAGGGAGAGGGAGGGAGGGAGAGAGGAAGGAAAAGGAAGGGAGGGAGGAAGGAAGGAGGGAAGAAAGGAGGGAAAAGGGAGGGAGGGAGAAAGAGCGGGAGGGAGGGAGGGAGAAAGAGGAAGGAAGGAAGGAGGGAAGGAAGAATAAGGGAGGAAGGGAGGGAAGGAAGGCAGGAAAAGGGAGGAGGGAGGGAGGGAGAAAGAAGGGGAAGGAGGGAGGAAGGAAAAGGGAGGGAGGGAGAAAGAGTGGGAGGGAGGAAACGGGAGGGAGGGAGGGAGAGGAAGGAAGGAAGAAAAAGGGAGGGAAGGAAGGAAGGAAAAGGGAGGATGGGGGAGGGAGAAAGAGAGGGAGGGAGGGAACGAGGGAGGGAGGAAGGAAAAGGGAGGGAGGGACAAAGAGCGGGAGGGAGGGGAGAGGAAGGAAGGAGAGAAGGAAGAAAAAGGGAGGGAGGGAAGGAAGGAAAAGGGAAGGAGGGAGAAAGGGAGGAGGGAGGGAGGGAAAGGGAGGGAGGGAAGGAAGGAGAAAGAGTGGGGAGGAAGAAACGGAAGGGAGGGAGGGAGAGGAAGGAAAGAAGGAAAAGGGAGGGAGAGAGAAAGAGCGGGAGGGAAGAAATGGAAGGGAGGGAGAGGAAGGAAGAAGGGAGGGAAGGAAGGAAGAAAAAGGAGGGAAGGAAGGAAGGAAAAGGGAGGAGGGAGGAAGAAAGAGAGGAAGGGAGGGAAGAGGGAAGGAAGGAAGGAAGGAAGGAAGGAAGGAAGGAAGGAAGGAAGGAAGGAAGGAAGGAAGGAAGGAAGATGAGAAGGAGGGAGGGAGCTAAGAATATCTCCAAATCGGGGATCCTACAGCTTTTTAGATAGATTACAAAATGCACGGATGTTAAATTTAGTCAATTCATGATCCACCCTTAGATTCCAGCAATGACTACAATTTCCATGCCCCTCTAAAATTAGGTTTTAGGAGGTCGGTGTGTGTTCCTTGTAGGGATTTGATCGATCTGACTCTGTAAAAGTGTTCCAGTGTCACGGTGATCTGGGATAGTTGCCTTGAGATTGTGATAAAACCCCTTGTTGCACAACTAGATTGCAAGCGAGTGATTCATCTTCAAACATACTTATACCCAACGGGCAATTTGCTCTGAGCCTCCCCTGAAACCCATCCCTGGAGGCAGGGGTGGGATTCAAAATTTTTAACAACCGGTTCTGTGGGCGTGGCTTAGTTGGTGGGCGTGGCTTGGTGGTCATGTGACTGGCTGGGCGTGGCCAACTCAATATCACTCACATCGAGGCACGCATCTCCTCGCCTGACCTCTTGTGACTGTGGTGATGCTGCAACAGTCATAAGTGTGAAAAATGGTCATAAGTCACTTTTTTCAGTGCCATTGTAACTTTGAATGGCCACTCCACACAAGCAAAGTACCAGCAAAGGAGGGGGGGAAAACTCCAGAGAAGTTCCAGAGACAGGAAGTCTAGTCCTGCCAAGAATGTAATCAGGGTTAATGGAGAGGCAGTTTCTGTAAGCAACACCAGAATGTTTCCTTCCTGCCTTCCTTACAGGATTAGCCCTGTAATTTCTTCTAACAACCGGTTCTCCGAACTGCTTAGATTGTTAACAACCGGTTCTAGCGAATAGGTGCGAACTGGTAGAATCCCACCCCTGCCTGAAGGACATATTTTCCCAGAACTTCAGCCTGTATAATTGGGCATCGCATCCTTCCCTTTGCAGGCCATTAAATTTCCTCTACTTTCAGGGAACGAATTATATGTCCCCAATATTTATTTGAGTTGCCCTGCTTAAAGAATAAAAGCTGAAGTAATTTTCTTTTCGGGACCCATCCTTATCTAAGGTGGCCCCAATTTGTCCTTCACGCTGAGAAAGCTTCAAAGCTACAAGCCATCGTTGAAAACCAACCTCTATTTTATTGGACAAGTGACTCATTCATTCCTCCATTAAATATCTGCTTATTGATCGCTTTTACATCAGGCTGTTATCTGAGAAGATCAGTGATGTATTGTAACTCTCTGCCTACTTTCTGGCTCAGTCGATGAATTTAGAATTTTTTTTGACTTCGGTGAGGAATTGGCCCAGTCTTTCTAATCCCTAAGATGATGTCTCACTGTCTATGGAGATTCTCAAGTCATGCAAGTCATGGTTATTCCAAAGTGCCTTTCATGCTAATTTCCATTCTAAGCAGACATGCAAAATTAGAAAATTTGGTTATCAGCTCAAAGGTGCTTTTTAAAAAGGTGACTGGACTTTCTTTTTCCTTGAAGATGTTTCCCTCCTCATCCAAGAAGCTTCTTTGGTTCTCCTTCAGTTCTTCTTCAGAACCGAAGAAGCTTCTTAGTTGAGAAGAGAAATGTCTTCAAGGAAAAAGAAAGTCCAGTCGCCTTTTGAAAAAAACGCCTTTGAGATGATAACCAAATTCTACTTTTGCATGTCTGCTTCGAATGGAAAGTAGTACAAAAGAGGCTAGCATTCCCCAACTGTGATCATATTCTGCCTTCATCCACTTTGCCATGACCTAGCAAGCATGCAAGCCAAGATTTCATGAACAGAAGAAGAAGAAACCATGGATGGAAACTAATCAAGGAGAAAACCAAGCTAGAACTAAGGAGAAAATTCCAGACAGTTAGAAGAATTAATCAGTGGAACAACTTGCTTCCAAAAGTTGTGAATGCTCCAACGCTGGAAGTTTTTAAGAAGATGCTGGATATCCATTTGTCTGAAGTGGTGTAGGGTCTCCTGCTTGATCAGGGGTTGGACTAGAAGACCTCCAAGGTCCCTCCCAACTCTGTTGTTCTCTTATTATGTCTACACCAGATGAGATTCTGCTATTTAATGTAGCTGTTAAAATTCCTTTATTTTTTTAATAAACTTTATTAGTCTTTTATATCTTTAAAACCAAACAAAACATATAAATATTATGACATTAACAGTGTGTGACATATATCTCATATACGTCTATCTTGTACTTATTTACAAATATATACAGTTCATGCAAATATAAACCTTTAATCTATGAAATGCTTATCATTAACTCTTTTCATCATCCCTTTGTCCTTATTCAATCCAATCATACAATTTTTCCCCAATTCTATAATATTCAGACTCCTCTTTCTCTTGTAATATCAGGGTTAATTTATCAATCTGGGCACACGCCATTATTTTTTGAATAATCAGTTGATCTGTTGGTATAGAGTTCTGTTTCCAACATTGAGCATAGACAATTCTAGCAGCGGTTACAATCTGTATAATATCCAGCATGTTGGAAATGTAAGAAGAAAGAACTTACTATCATATGTGGTGGTCTTGTTTAGAAGCCCAGAAGTACCGGCTTAAAATTCAAATGTGATTACAAGAGATCCTCAAGGAACAAATAGATTTGGAACCAGAATTATTTTTATTAAGGATGATTAAAAAGAAATATGGGAAAGATACAAAATACATAATATTATATGCTTTAAAATTCCTTTAAGGAAACTTGGAGAATTCTACCTATGGTCAGCTAGGGTGTCTCTCTTAGCCAACACAATTATTTCAAATAATTTTACAAAAAAATGACAACCGAAGGTGACTCTGGATGTTCTACATCAAGAAGGGCCATACAGAAACCACGTAATAAAGAGGAATGATAGATGTTTGCAAGGAGAAGAAGAAAAGATTCCAGATAATAACCCATCATCTAACCCTGGAGGATTATGGCCACCTAATGTTGTAATGAGGTCAGTATAGGATCCATACTTTCTTCTTTTGGAAGGCTATCTCAGCAGCAGAGAAGGCCAGTGGGCGATACGTGTAACTTTGAATATAAACATGGAATTGCTTTGCATATCCTTTCTGATGAACAGCAATTGTTTCAGCTGGAAGTTATGGATTTCATGACTCACTTTTAACAAGCTGTCAAATGAAAGAATGACATTTGGTTGTGCAGAAGGACGCACGCTCTCCCTCGTTCTAACCATCTTATGGTAGCTTAGCGGTGTTTATTATTAGGGCAGACGTTTTAGGACCCACACTCTTTATACCCTATATTATTCAACAAGTCTTCAACAAGTCTTCAACAAGTCCACAAGTCTTTAAGTTGCCACGGTTGGAGACCTCTGCTATAGAATATAGACCAGGGATCTCCAAGCTTGGCAACTTGGAGACTTGTGGACTTCAACTCTCAGAATTCCCCAGCCAACATGGCTGGCTGAGGAATTCTGAGAGTTGAAGTCCACAAGTCTCCAAGTTGCCAAGTTTGACACCCCTGGTATAGACAGGTGTTGTTGGATGGGGTTAAAGGTCCCATTGTAGGATGTCAGCTGTCCCAAGTAAAGCTGCCTTTTGCAATTGGCGGATAGAGATTTTGTCAATGCCAACGGGGTTGTTATTATTATGGCTTGTTGCACAACCGATGGAACAGAAGTTGCCTTCAGAAGTTGTGGGATCAAAATATAATCACAAAAATGTTAGACCTTGGGGAGCTGGATAGATTGACATTAAAAATAAAAGACAAGGAAGACACAACATGGCGTTTGTTCTATTAGTGGCTAGATAAAAGAGGTAGAAAATAGAGAGGAAAAAGTAAATGATGAAAGATTATTATTATTATAAACAAGTAAGTGTTACTATTATGATGATTAATAGTACTATAATTATGATTACTATGATACCATTTTACTATGTTGTATAAGCAAATTGACCCAGACAATACACTGTGTATTAAGTATTTATGTATATTCAAGAAAAACATGTATAAATAAAATTTATTTTAAAAAAAGTTGTGGGAGCTTCATCATCCGGAGGCTTTCAAGAAGAGCCTGGACTGCCAGCTGTCAGAAATGGTGTAGGGCAGGGGTGTCCAACCTTGGCAACTTTAAGACTTGTGGACTTCAACTCCCAGAATTCCTCAGCCAGCTTTGCAAGTCTTAAAGTTGCCAAGGTTGGACACCCCTGGTGTAGGGTCTCCTGCTTGAGTGGGGGTGGGGGGGTTGGACTAGATGACCTACAAGGTCCCTTCTAACTCTGTTGTTCTGTTAAAGATGTTCAGACTGGACCTGGCATTTTTATCCGCTTATGAAGTCCTTCCCAAGGACTTAGGACAGGTAAATGTCTATTTATTTTTATTTTATTGATTAAACTTCTATGCCGCCTGTCTCGCCAAGTGAGGTGACTCTGATGTTGAAGACATTAAATCATTTTTTACTCATTATGTTTGTTTATTTAGTATAACTTCTTGTTAGTTCATTAGTGATGTTTTGAGTGTTTTCAGTTTAATAACGGGGAACCGACAGAAAAGAACAATGTTGGGATGAGACCTCTTGATTCAAGCAGGACTTGAATTCAGTTCTCCTTCCCGATGGGGTGAAACTGAGACCCAAAGAGACCCCAAAAAGTTTCAAAGTTAGATGAATAAATTTGGGGATATAAATTTTCTGAACACGGGAGACCATGCGCAGAAGAGATGCACGGACAGCTTGTTCACTTCTGTGGGTTTTTTTCTAAATTAAGATGCAAATGTTGAGAAAACTCCATGAAGAAAGTCAGCCAATGGATTTACAAACCACCTGGCTTCCCCCGTTTCTAATCCTTCTTTTTCCAAAACTGAACGTTTGTCTCTAAGGATGCCAGGAATCTGTTTATACGAGAAGCTCTCGCCACAATCTGCAGGCAATCCTTTTATAGGCTTTTAAAGATTTACAGCAGCTGTTTTTGTACTTTATTTTCAACTGGTACTTTTTTAGGATATTTGTCATGGTCTTTTTTAAAAAAAATTTCATGTCCATATTCTCTGCGGTGAAAGCAGAGAGCCAGACTGTAAGAATACGTTCCCCATGTTGGTAGCCAACCGCTGCAGAAAAAGTTGAGATCAGCATAGCTTGAAAATGCTCAAAGAAGGTAAAGTGAAGGAAGGCAATGGCTCCAGGTGAGATTCAGGTGGAGGCACGGATGATATCACAATACGCAATGAATTTTCCCACTGGGCAGTGACCAGACGCACTTACAGCTTGCTGTTCTTACCTACAGCTCTTTTGTGTGTTTGATAAAGGAGAATATTGGTGGCTCGGGGTTGAAATGAGGAATCCTTGAGCAAAACCCATTCCTTACTAGCACTGAGGATGTTACCTAGTTGGGTCATGAAACGTCTGCAAGAAAACAAGCAAGGTCAGATAGCACCAAGGATCCCACAGTCCTTCTCTTTCTCTGCAAACTCCACTCCCTTCTAGCACTGATGATGTTACCCAGTTGGGTCATGAAACGTCTGCAAGAAGACAAGCAAACTCAGAGACCACCAAGGACCCCAGTTTTCTTCCTCCTCCTCCTCCTCCTCCTCTTCCTCCTCCTCCTCCTCCCCCAACACACAAACCCCATTCCCTTCTAGCACTGATGACATTACCTAGTTTGGTAATGAAACGTCTGCAAGAAAACCACCAAGCTCAGAGACCACCAGGAACCCCCGTTTTCCTCCTCCCCCTCCTCCTTCCTGCAAACCTCCTTCCCTTCTAGCACTGATTGGTAATGAAACGTCTGCAAGAAGACAACCAAACTCAGAGACCACCAAGGACCCCTCGTTCGTTATCTTCATGAATAGCCTGGAATGAGTTTACAGAAGGGTGTAGTTACGAATAATGGATGAATTAGGCATAGACGCCAGGCTATTAGCACCTCACAAATATAAAAGCAAGAATTGGTACAGAAATACAATCTCCAGGATAGTGAGAGAAGCAGAAAGGACTATTGTTTTTTCCTCCAAGCCACTTCCTCCGTTGTTTTTTTCTACCATTCTTAGCATCAGTAGCCTGTCCCTTCATCCAAATATGCTGGGTTTTTATTAATAGGCCCCAGTAACAAAGACGATTGGCGTGGCTGGTTTTTCCCCCCCTTCATTTCTCTTTGGCTTTTGCCAGGAAGAGTCCTCCAGTCTCAATTGTTTATATACTCAACACACGAACATGACTCTCCTGGCTTCACACATTTATTAAAAAGTCAAAATGTCCTCGAGTTCAGCTCGACCCCTGGTGACCACTTCCATGCTGGGTTTTTTTCCTGGCAGGATTACAACATTGGAATTGCTTTTGCCCTTTTTTAGGCTATATGGTCTTCAATGTCCCAAGATGTTGGGTTTTTTTAAAATTAATTTATACTGTCTAAATCTAGCCTCTTAGTTTTGCACCCCTTCCAAGGGCAGGCCAAGTCCAACCCTGCTTAGCTTGCAAAGTCAGCATCTATTCACCCGCTGAAGCCATACACTTGCTACTCAATCTTTACTCTTCCCCAACTCCCCATTGGAAGAGGGAGTCTCCGTATGCATAGTACTGGAAGAAAAACATCATACCTCCCGAAGGTTTAATAATTTAAAAAAATCTTCAAGTGCGTGGAAATGGATCAATTAACTATGGAACTAAAAGGGAAAGCTGGCATGGAATACAATGCAATATGGGAAACATGGTGTATCTGGATTGACAATAAACGTAAGAATAGAAAATGTAAATAATGTATATAATTGTTATGAGGGTACGGAAGTAGTGTGTATTGAAAGATTCGAGAGGGTGTATAGATGTATATATATATTGTCACAGGATTGTTCAATTAGTAATGGTATTATGTATAAATGGAAAAACCCAATAAAGTGTTGCAAGAAAAAAATGAAGAAGGAATCTCGTCTTAGTGCAACTGGCCTTGCAAGAGTTCAAGTGGTTCTCGGCTCATATGACCGCAAACGGGCCCAAAATTTCCGTTGTTAAGCAAGATAGCTCAAAACAGTGAGTTTTGCCCCATTTTATAACCTCCCTTGCCACGGTGGTTCAGTGAATCACGACCATTGTTAAGTTAGCAAAACGGTCGTTCAGTGAATCCGGCTTTGACTTTTGCTAGTCAGGAGGTTGCAAAAGGGGATCGGTTGACCTTGGGGCACGGCGGCCGTCATAAATATGAGTCAGTTGCCAAGCGTCCGAATTTTGATCACCTGACCATGAGGATGCAAAAAACGGTCACATCACTTTGTCATTGCTATGAACATTGGTTGTGGTTCGCCGGCAGCTGGTGCAGATGGCAGTGGAATCGGACAGGAGGGAAGAACAGGGACCAGTCCGGGAGTCTGAAGAGGACTCAGATGAGGGTCCTGCATCCGATGCAGAGATGGGGCCAGGACCATCTGGGAGTGGAGTTGCTGACTCCGGAGCCTCTGGAATCTGGCAGCAGCGAGGCAGAGGAACAAAGGGAGCCTGTTCCCATGTGCGTGTGTGCGCAGAGCTGCCAGAAGGTGAGAGCAGCTGAAACAAAAGGGGCAACTTGGGAGTAAGGCTGGGAGGTGATTGCCCCTCTGCTAAAGTATAAAGGACAGGCAAAGGTAGAGAAACCTTTGCAGGAAGCAAAGTTGTTTGTTCTGTTCAGATTAATCCTTGAAGCTCTGTGTGGACTTTGTACTTCAGTTGGTTTTTTTTTATAATTCATTTGGCACTTTAGTTGTTGGCAGCCATTCAAAGGAGATAAAGGTGGGTGCTTATCTTGAGGGACTGTTTGGGACTCATTACCAGCTGGGAATGAACATAATTCCCAGCGTTGAAATAAAACAAGAGTTGTTTTAACTAAGTGTGTGCTTAATTAAGGTCTTGGGAAGCCTTGGTCACAACAACCATCACTAAATGATTGTCAGTCAAGGACTACCTGTATATGTTAGCTCACACATGCGTCGCTAAAACTCTTTATCCTTCCATATTCCTCACTTCTTCTTGGTTTCATTCATAACTTCTTTGAGGACACCACACACAGCGGTAAGATTGGAGAACGAAGTCTGGTGGGGTCACCGCAGCTGGAACGGTTTAACCTGCAAGGAGGTGTCCCAATAGACTTTAGAAAGCCAAACCGAGGCTGGAACGCTGCTGGAGAAATTTATCTTTCAAGTCCCTGGCAGGAGCCATCTGGTTCAGGTCCTAGCTGGGAGAAAGACCCGGGAAATGTGGAGGCCAATTGGAAAGATGGTTTAAGGATGAAGCAGAACCACATGGGCGAGTCTGGGGCAGCTCACCCACACAGTTAAGAGCGAGAGGTTTTTATACCTTCTCTTGCACTTTGCACTTGAGCTTCCTGTTCCTGGGCAAGAACATGTATTCTATTAGCTTCAGGCTCTTCAAATTTGGTAAGTTTAAGATTTGTGGACTTCCAACTCCCAGAATTCCTGAGCTAACATGACTGGAGGAGGAATTCTGGGAGTTGGAAATCCACAAGTCTTAAACCTGTCAAGTTTGAAGACCCCTGTATTAGCTGTTATCAGACTCCGATGGGGTCATGTAAGGGTCATAGCTGGCTCTATAGGCAGAGTAAAAATCCTAGGTGTTTGTCTGAGCTAAGTTTGGTTGAAGTTTGGACTGCTGGTGCAATTCCTATTGTGGCTGAGGGCTAATCCTACCTTTGTTCAGACCTTGTTGCAGGGAATTTTTGCCTATGAATAAAGCTACCCAGATACTTGGCTTCTTCTTTCAATAAGCTTTTTATCTCTTAAGTGCTGACATCTGCTGAGGGCTATTAAGAAAGTGGGGTCTGCTTTCTCCCTCTAAAAAAAACACATTTCTCATCCAGGGAAATATAATATTCTGCCTTTTTAAAATATTTCTCCAAATATTTCATTCCTCTAGGAGAGTGGGTGGGTGCTAACTTTTTACAAAATCATGTTCGGTTCTAACTAGGCTGGGCGCCAAAAGTTGGGTGGAAGTTAGTTGGGTGAAATTAGCAGAACAGACATCATTAGCATCTTGGCAGTTACGTTTCCATGAGCTCCGAGGTTTCTACTACACGCAGCCTGGAAATGTTTACTCTCTTAAGAGGATTCTTTGTTCTTGCTGCCAATTCCCATGTTTGTAGAGCATTCTTTACCTCTGTCTCTTAGGAGGCGAAGTGCTTTGGTTAGACCCTTAACATCCTTTTCCACCAGGGCCCACTTTTGAATAGCTACAGAGGTGAAAGTAGGCAGTTGAAACTCAAGAAAATTTAAAATATCAAAGCAGAAGGCAACGTGCCATTTTTATTTATTTTTTTCTTAAAACCACAACTTCTAAACTCGTAGGTCACAATGATAATGACAAGCTCGCAGGTCAGAATGACCTAGGAAGTTGAAGAAGGAAAGATATGAAGGCAATTCTGTCTCATCTTCAGCAATTTAAGTCATTTTTTTTTAAAAAATGTTGATTTAGGGACCATCCTGCCTCATTTTCTTTGATTGCACTTAAGCTGCGGATGCTGCAGTAACTTACTGGGTAGTGATTTACTAAACCACCCCGGGTTTTGAATTCGCTTCTCACATGAAATCAATGCTGACAGCAATGAATTTTCTATAGTTGCACTTTGTAACTAACAAAAATGCCAATGTGTAAACTGCACATAAGTGGTTTGGGTTACAACTGCCTCCTTATTTGCAGAATTGGTCAACAGCAAACGGTAATTGTCAAAATACTAGCAAGCACGAGATTGCCTGCCCTTTTCCCAGGTATTGCAAATAATGTTCACAATTCATGTTCTATTTTGTTTGCAACAATCTCACTCAAGTCTTTGTTCACTTCTAATTTCTTTACTTTTTAAAAATTCCTTATCGCAGGGAAGGAACAATATTTCTGTGGGTGGAGTTGAACTTTGTAGTGTTTCTAACTTTCTAAAACAAAATCACCAAAAAAAAAAACCCCACCCCACCTTAGATTTGACTGCCATATATTTCTGTCACGTTGAAAGAAAAAGACACAACTCAAGAATTTTTATTCACGCTACAGAATTAGAGAACAAAAGTTTCATTTCCGCGTGTGTTATTCCTGCAATATTTCATTGTAATTAAAGGCATCGGGAAACCTTTTCCTATAAATTACTGGTCAGCTACACATCAAAATTAGGTGTCTTGCTTGAATTAAGTGGTGATCCGTCTAATAATACCACCTGTTCTTGCAACAACCAGAGTTTGAAGATATGTCCTAAGATATTGGAAGGTGTAATGTTGTATTGATTCCTCTCAGCTATTAAAAAATATATGAAGCGACTGATACGTTTTCTATCAATTTGTTGAACTTTTTTCTAAGTTCTCTAAACTCATTGTCCTATAGCACCTTGGAGAACACCTCAAGATGTTCTCCTCCATCTCACCCTTACTACTACCGGGAGCCTGGAAGAAAAACCCCAGGAGAGTATCTGCATCTTTCCAGCAACATCCTCAGGTAGATGCAAACGACTGCCAAGAGCAGAGAACGGTTTGAATTAATCTTGGCAAAAACAAGAAACAGAGCATCAAACTCTTCTCTACCCTGAAAGCCAATTAATGTTCAGGTACAGGTTGTCAACTCTTTTGCCAGACAAATGTAAAAACAGCTATGCTTTCTCTCGTTGTGTTTTGGAGGTTTTTTTAAAAGTAAGTTTTAGTGCTGCTCTTCTGTGTAAAAAAAAACCCCAGCAGTTTCTGTATTAGTTTGAAAAGGTAATGAGAGTCAGTTTGGTCTAGGGATTAAGGCACCAGGAGACTGGGAGTTCAAGTCCGGCTGTAACTTTGGGCCAATCACAAGACGAGTTCTAGTCCCACCTTAGGCAGGAAAGCTGGCTGGGTGGCTTTGGACCAATCACCAGGAGACTGGGAATTCTAGTCCCACCTTAGGCAGGAAAGCTGGCTGGCTGGCTTTGGACCAATCACCAGGAGACTGGGAATTCTAGTCCCACCTTAGGCAGGAAAGCTGGCTGGCTGGCTTTGGACCAATCACCAGGAGACTGGGAATTCTAGTCCCACCTTAGGCAGGAAAGCTGGCTGGCTGGCTTTGGACCAATCACCAGGAGACTGGGAATTCTAGTCCCACCTTAGGCAGGAAAGCTGGCTGGGTGGCTTTGGACCAATCACCAGGAGACTGGGAGTTCTAGTCCCACCTTAGGCAGGAAAGCTGGCTGGGTGGCTTTGGACCAATCACCAGGAGACTGGGAATTCTAGTCCCACCTTAGGCAGGAAAGCTGGCTGGGTGGCTTTGGACCAATCACCAGGAGACTGGGAATTCTAGTCCCACCTTAGGCAGGAAAGCTGGCTGGGTGGCTTTGGACCAATCACCAGGAGACTGGGAGTTCTGGTCCTGCCTTTGGCAGGAATGCTGGCTGGGTGGCTTTGGACCAATCACCAGGAGACTGGGAATTCTAGTCCCACCTTAGGCAGGAAAGCTGGCTGGGTGGCTTTGGACCAATCACCAGGAGACTGGGAATTCTAGTCCCACCTTAGGCAGGAAAGCTGGCTGGGTGGCTTTGGACCAATCACCAGGAGACTGGGAGTTCTGGTCCTGCCTTTGGCAGGAATGCTGGCTGGGTGGCTTTGGACCAATCACTCCTTTCAGCCTGGCCCACCTCATAGGGGCGTTACGAGGAAAATAGGAAGTTGAATTGGATGTGTTCACCAGTTTGAACTTTTTTATAAAAAATAAAAGCAACTGATGTAATAGTTTGTGTTATTTATTTATATCCCACCTTTGTTATTTTTGTAATTCAAGGCAATGAATATAACTTAATATTCCTTCTTCCTATTTTCCACACAAGAACCCGGTGAGATGGGTTGGACCGTGGGACAGAGAAATTGTCCCAGTCACCCATCCAGCTTTCTTGTCTAAGGTGGGACTAGAATTCAGTACCTCCTGGTTTTTCTAGGCTAGCTCTTTAACCACAAATAAATTGTTCCATGGTCCATTAATCCTTCACAACATCAGGTCATCACAGGTAATTCAGACTGGTGTTATATCTTTTCTCAGCAAAATACCATATTTTTTCAAGGCAGGGCTAGAATTCAGTCTCCTGGTTTCTAGACCAGAATTTTAACCACAAATTGTTCTATGGTCCACTAATCCTTCACATCAGTCATCATAACCAATCCAGGCTGGTGTTATATTTCTTCTCAGCAAAATACCATACATTTTTTTTCAAGGCAGGACTAGAATTCACCGTCTCCTGGTTTCTAAGCCAGCATCTTAACCACAACCAACTTGTTCTACGGTCCATTAATCCTTCACAGCATCCAATCATAGAAGGCAATTTTGACCGGTGTTACATTTCTCCTCAGCAAAATACCGTTAAGTACATAGTCTCATTTTTAGAATTCGATGTTTTATCCTAAAAATGTAACAAGATCTTATGCGGTATTGGTTACTATCTTCCCTTTTTTCTTTTTCTTCTTCTCGCAAAAATCTGTTAAGGAGCAAATGATGAAATAATTCTACAGAGCTTTTGATAGCACCGGAAGCTGATTATTATTATTATTATTATTATTATTATTATTATTATTATTATTATTATTATTATTATTATTAATTAATTAATTATTTTAACACTCCATGTCTTTTTACCAGAAAACCAAAGCTAGCAATATTTCTCACAAAACAATTGCAATCCAATGCTTGCCTCACATCTCCTCAGTTTGAAGAATTGCAATCCAGCATTTGTGTCCATCTCATAAAAAGCAATCATAAATTGATCTCTGACTGCAGAAGCCAATGGCATTACGAGTAACAAAATAAATAATATTTCCCCCACCCCCGGTCACAATAGATCATAGCAAGGGCATTATCCAGCTTCCTGATTCAATGGCACACTGCAATTGGATAATTTATTTTTCCCAGGAAGCAGGAATCAAACAGCTGCTTCCAGGGTACAAGTACCAGTATTATATCTTCTAGATTTAGGTCAATAAATATATTGAATATGATTGACGTGCAGAATTAGCATTAATTTATCTTTATTCCACTCTACCCTGTCCCGAGGAAAAAATATCTGGTCTTCTGTAAATTTTCTACAGAAGAAGAACTATCCATTGGCTAAAAAAAAAGGTGCAAATATAACATTTAATGTCACAGTTGGAAGACACAGAATAAACACATATTCCTGGATGCAGTCACACCTGAACAAAACAAATTAGGAAACTGCATGTATCGAAAATACAATTGGAAAAGAAAAAAAATGCTTTTGGAATTGGGTTAAAAATTACCAAAATTGCTATAATTACCAAAGTCGTAGTTAAGATTTACACAGAAATACTTTAATTTCAGCTGGTTCTGTCCTCTATCCCTGCAAATTGCCTTTTTTTTTTCTTTTTCAAAGTGTGTGGTTTGGGAATAGCAACTAAACTGTTGAAGCAGGGTAAATTTAGCAAAAAGGAGAAGAAAAAAAACAACTTGTGTTCAAATGCCTCAAAGGAAGCTCCATGCGAGATGATCAAGAGTGCAGTAATTATTCTCAGCAACTGGTTTAGGGTACAAGGAAGACCAAGGGTGAGTTTTGTTATACTATATTTCTGGACAGTAGGAACAGTTGTAGAGTGGAACCAAAGTCCCAGAGAGACAACTGGGTTTTTCACAGGACTAAAAGCCAGATGAGGTAGCGATGAAGACACTGCCCGACAAACGCAGGATTTTGAGATCTACTCCTGGCTTTAGGCAGGAAGCTATCTGGGCGACCTTGGGCCAGCCTTTCTCTCTTAACCCCTAGGAAGGAGGCAGTGGCAAACCATAGCAGAAACCTAGTTTCCATTTTCTGAAAAAAATGGTTTCCAGGAGTCAACATGAAGTCGAAGGCACACACATACAAATTACTGGACAATCATCCCATGGAGACTTAACTCTCATTGAAGGCAAAAGTAGAATTAAGGAGAAATTTCCTAACAGTGAGAACAATTAACCGGTAAAAGAGCTCACCTCCTGAAGTTGTGGCTGCTCCATTACCGGAGGTTTTTAAGAAGAAATTGGGCAAGCATTTGTCTGAAATGGTATAGGGTCTCCTGCTTGAGCAAGGGGTTAGACTAGAAGACCTCCAAGGTCCCTTCCAACTCTGAGGTTCCATGCTCTAAGTCCCTTCTGACTATAGAATCCAGTTAATTTTGGGTGATCCTAAACACAGGTGTGGTTTGTGAAGTCCTGCGCCGGTTCTCTGATGTTACATGCTGACAATTTCCCCACTGCACAAAAAGCTCGCTAAGATGAATGGCTCAGATTTTCAGGAGGGAGGAAAAAAACAAAACAAATGGTGATAAATTAAGCAAACGGGAGCCAGCTGCATTTCTGAGAAGCGATCCTGTAACGTCTGCTAAACAATTTGGAGCTGCAAATCAGAGGAGGAGGAGGTTTGCACATCACACACGGAGCCACAAGTTTGTTTAGTGACAAGCAAAACAATGAGCATCTCTGTAGGCTGGACTTGACCGGTCAAGTTTTCTGAGTCATCCCTAATCTAGTTAGCTAAGCTTCATGTCCCTTGGACTTCTGGGAAGAGTATGGAAGGAAGCCATCGGTCAGCTGAACTTGTAAAAAGGCATTATGGTGGTTTTTTTTTATTCCAGTCAAAGTCAAATTCATCACTAACCGTGGCTAACCAGGAACAGACCACAAGGCATGCTTGCCTGTAAACACGGTTAATGGCTCAGCCGTATTGTCTTCCTCTGGGTAACCTAGTCTTAATTTCTCTGGGATGCCATATAAAGCGTTACTGGTACCCCCATCTCGCAGGGGTTAGTGAAGGATAAATCAAACAAACATATGCAAAAAGCATTCAAATTAACGCTCAGTATTACCAATCCGTTAAATGCGGCTCGAACGATGCGTTTAGGACGCTACAAACTCTTACTTCCCATTTGAGGCACAGACACTGTAATGTTAGCCAGATTCAGTTTAAAAAAGGGCTGGTTATTGTAACAATTATCGCCGCTTTGGTTTTGCATCGCCTCTTTCAAAGGACCGAGCTGCGTTTTCTACCCCTCGTAAAAGCAGAACTCTGGCTTAAACCCCAAATTTGCATTTCTTTGGCAGAAGTCGTTTTAGCGGTAGGAATACGATTTTAAATATTGTTGCTGATGAAACGCTCTCTATCCCCGTTTTTAAAATAGGTTTTGCAAAACCAAAAGCCCTGATTGAATCTGGCTTTTGACTGACCTCACGGAAGGCAAGAATCCCCCTCAGATCCCAGCTTCTATATCAACGTTTTTTCATGGCCCCATAATCCCTTACAGGATGGAATCTGGGCAACTGAACGTAGCTGAGTGTTTAGTGGCCGGATGCTCTTCCTGTCACCAACGCTGAGTTTTGTTCAGCAGATAAATATTCTCACAGTGCCCAGAGGAAAAGAAATATCTGCCTCCAACCTAGGATCAAACTCACAGCTTCTATATCAACATGGTATGCTTTATTGGAAGTTGACAAGTGCAATCATTAAATATACTGGTATTTTTTACCATTTTCCTCCCAATTCATCGCCCAGAACATGCACAAGAACATATGCATCTTATTACACAGATCGTATACCTGCCTCCAAAATGTGAGGAATTATTTTTTTTTAAATAACTTTTGCTTTGGTGAATTCATCCTTGCCCTTCCCCCACCCGCATTAACCGGGAACTGCAGAGGACAAAGAGTTTTGACTTCAATATATCTTCATTTTCCAAGGCAACTGACAATAAGCAGCACCAGCCAATTCCCGAAGAGCTGTATAGGTGCAAAACCGAATCCACGTAGTGTCAAAAAATAAAATAAAATAAAAAACTTCTTTAAAAAAAAAAAAAACCATAACGGAAAAAAAAAAATCGCTATCCAAACTGTGTTCAGTTCATACTTTTTAAATTCACTCTGTACAACTGAATGGAGTAGTTACAGTTCCTATTTTACAAAGTAATTATACACTAAATACACAAATATACATTAAGCAGACAAACCTTCATCAGACCATCCTATGTCACAGCATTTTTTTTTTATATCTACCGGTTCCTCTCCTAGAAATAAATTTTTTTAATTTTCTCTCGCACCTTCCTTGGCTATAGAAAATGAGTGCACATCTGCTTTTTTAAAAAAAATAAAAATTAAAGACTGCAGGCACCAAAAAGCTCCTTCCCTTCTCCTTCTTTTTTAATTTTTTTTTTAAACTGTCCCTCAGTTTCCCCAAAGTTCTTTCTTCCCCTGTCTTATTTATTCCCTTGGGCTTCCCAGTGGAGCGCTAGAGAAGAAGGGGGCTTCATTCCCACCATCCAACCTTTTCCCATTGCCAGGCCCCACGATGCATTCGTCGGTGACCGTTAAGGGGGGGAAAAAATAATGAAGCTTCAGGCACACCAAAAAAAACTCCTACTTTTGTGTGTGTGTTTTGCAGCCGCTGCAGAAGCCGCTCAAGTCACCCAGTGCATTTGTGCTAAATTCCCTGAATGGGGGGCTGGGGGGAGGGGCGAGATCCTCCCTCCCACTCCCAACATTTAAAAAAAAATAAACCTAAAAGAAAAATGTCCCACCCTCTCCTGCTCTTCTTTCCTCCTCCCCCTTCCTCCTTTGAACAGTTTTAATACTGGAAAGGAACCCCATGCTTTGCAAGGAGGGGGTTGTAGTTGGGAGGGAGGGGGGAGAGAGCAAGGAAGAGTCCTCATGATTTGGGGAGGGGAGGATGGAGGGAGGGAGGGACAGCATGCAGAGACTAGCTGGGATCCCTGCAGTCCAGCCTCAGCGGAATCCAAGAGTGCCGAAATCTCCACGAGAGAAGTTGGGACTTGGGCTGGATCTAAGCCTGCGGTCCGGAGTTTTGCGGGGCGGCCTGGGAAGGTGGCAGGGCCGCCCCCTGCGCTTGCGAAGACGCAGCCGGGGAATTGCTCGTCTGGAGCTGCGCCTGGAACTGGGCCAGCTGCTCCGGGCTGGCCAAGGTTTTCAACAGGTTGTTCTCTTGCTCCAGCTGGTTGTTCTTCTCCACGAGCTCTTTGATCTGCTCTTTCAGGACCTCGACCTCCTCCCGCACGGCGTACATCAGGTGGCTCTTCACCAGATCCTGAAAGACAGAAGCATAAGCCACCGCACAACGCCCCCAACCACCCACCCACTCCCCCACTCCAAAAAGGTTGCACCGACGGCCTGTCACGGGTCAAGGGTGTGTGTGTGTGTGTGTGTCTCCCCCTCCAAAGAGTCCCTCTGCTGAATCTCGCCCTCCTCGTGTGGTTTTTACCCATTTCACACCTCTGTCTGTGCAAACGAGGGGCTCACCTGTGCTTTCTGAGCTTGGGGGGAGGGGGCTTCCTTGCAGACGTTTCATGACCCAACTGGGGAACTTCATCAGTGCTAGAAGGGAGTGGGGTTTGTGGAAAGGGGAGGAGGAGGACTGTGGGGTCCTCAGTGCTCTCTGAGCTCGGCATTTTTCTTGCAGACATTTCATGACCCAACTAGGGAACATCATCAGTGCTAGAAGGGAGTGGGGTTTGTGGAAAGGGGAGGAGGAGGAGGAGGAGGAGGAGGAGGAGGAGGAGGAGGAGGAGGAGGAGGAGGAGGAGGGGAGGAGGAGGAGGAGGAGGACTGTGGGGTCCTCAGTGCTCTCTGAGCTCGGCATTTTTCTTGCAGACATTTCATGACCCAACTAGGGAACATCATCAGTGCACTGATGACAGGTTGGGTTAGGCACCGATGATGGTCATGAAACGTCTGCAAGGAAGCCCCCGCAGCTCAGAGAATACCAAGGACCCCCTTCATTTCGACCCCGAGCTGCAAATATTCCCCTTTATTGGGGTCCTACACAAAAAGCCGCTTGAAGCAGCCTGCGAGAAATGGAAACACACAGAAAAAGAGACCGGCTATAAAGGACCCAGATTCGTCCTCATCCCTTTAATTTAGCCTCAAAAGCTCATTCTCGTCCTAAATAAGCCTTCCCCTTGAACTCTTTTATTTTAAAACCTTTCCACGCAAATTCCTTATTTTAAAACCTTTCCACTTGCAAAACTCAGGGCAACAACTGACTCGGTCAGAGGAAACTGACTGCAACCCTTGGGGGGGGAAGACGATGGGCGCTGAGAATGTTCTAAGCGCATCCAACCGGACACCCCAAACCTCTTGCCCATTTCCATGATTCCCAACCTGTTGAATGGGGGGTTTTGGGCTTGCAAGACAACACAGCCCTTCAAGGCCGTCGGTTAATTCTCAGTTTCCCTTCTGCTGCAGGTTTATGGCAAGCTGTGCTGACATGGGCCCTCTGGGGTCTACAGTGCTCCCTGACCTGGCTTGCTTTCCAGCATAGGTTTCATCCCCCTAAACTGGGTAATATCATCACTTTCTTTTTGTCCCAAGTAGGAAACAGAAAAAGGGATGCTGGATTGTGCAGAATTGGTGGGACGGAAGCAACGGGGCCGCTCCTCTTGGGGTCCCCCACGCCTACCCAGTTTCTTGGGGGAAATGACATGAATCCCCAGAAAAAGAGCTCCTGTTTTGGGGCAAGGCAAAACCGTCCAGCCAGAACAATGGCTGGAAGGAGGACAATAACCTGGGCTGGAGCGTCTTTTTGGCCTGTTTTTCTAGAGCAAAGTCAATCCGGCTCACCGGGGAGACGCAACCTTGTTTTTATTTTTGGATCAGTCAAAAGATGCAACAAGCCCGATATTCTCCATTGTTGCATCATCGTTTTGATCCTCCGGGCTGAAAGCATCAAGGGGGCATTATGATGATGGTGGCGGCTGCAGCCGGGTTGAGGGAGGGAGCCTTTCCTAGCCTTGGGGGGCGGACTCTGGGCCCAGATCCCCTCGCCTGCCCCTCCTCTCCGGGATATCGAGGTGCCCCTGTCGTGCCCCCTCTTTTAGGTCTGCCTCCTGGGCTGCAGCTCATTCTGTCTGGTGGAAGGGAGGAGGGAGGGATGTGGGGGGGTAAGGTTGCTTGCCGCATTTCCCTCCTCCCCACCAACCCCTCTGACGTCAACCCCGGGCCAGGAAGACCGCCTCCCTAGCTGATCCTTCAGCCAATCCGCGGGGCCGCCCTATTTATAGCGCCGGGAGGGGGGAGGGCTATACTTCAAGTTTGCCTAGCAACAGAGGTGAGAGGAGGAGGAGGAGGAGGAGGAGGTTCCCTGGAGATGGGGCTCCTTGCAGCATTCCAACAACAAAAGCAGACAGTGGAAATTGGAGGGAGGGGAGTAGAAACCAGAGAATAATAATAAATATTAAAAAAAAAAAGGAAGGGAAAAAATAACGGGGGGAACCAATCAATCCATCCATCTGCAGATCAAAGGGGTGCCCCCTTCCTCCTTTCTCCTCCTCCTCTTCCTCCCCCACCCCGGAATTAAAGGCTTTCTCCTCTCTCCCCCCACCTGCTTTGGGGCTGATGCAAAAGTGTGTGTGTGTGTGTGTGTCCCCGTCCGTCCAGGCCCCACGAAGAAACCGTCGCAAAAAGGGAGCGAGCGCGCATCGCCGGCTCTGCAGCGCGACGGGAGGGAGAGGCGCCCACCGACCCATCCTTCCCCGGGGTCCCCCTCCCCAAGTTACGCTTCACCATGGCTTGCTCGATCTTGTTGTCGATGGCGACCACGCTGGCCCCGGAGGAGCTGCAAGACACAAACGGGGAAGGAGGAAGAGGAAGAGAAGCCCCCACGTTAGCAGCGGCCGAGCTGGGGCGAGGTCTGGAGCCAGCCCCCCCCGTCTCTCTCTCTCTCCTCCCTCCGGCTTTCCTCCGCTCTTGGCCGGAGCTGTCAGGCTCCGTCCAGCCTGCCGTGGACGGGGAGGTGGGGGGGAACGGGACAATGGCAAGGAGCCGGGCCAGGGCAGAGCCGAGGGCTTTACCTACTGTCGAGGCTGAGCGCGGCGCTGTCGGTGCCCAGCAAGGAGGAAAGGAAAGAAATGGAGAAGTGCCGCAGCTGGTAGACGCCGAGATCCATCGCCCCCGGCCGGCTACAGCAGGGGCCGGGATGCGGAGCCCCGCGGGGGAAGGAGCGCGCCGAGGTTGCGCCAAAGCGGCCGCTCGCTCGCCTGCTTGCCTGCCTGCCTGCCTTCCCCCGTTCCGCGCCCGCCGCTTCCCCGGCTGCTGCCCGCCGCTTGGCGGGGGCTCTCGCTCGCTCGCTCGCTCGATGCAGGCAAAAGGGAGGCGCGGCGCTCATTGGCTGGGCCGGATCTCGGACACGCCCTCCGGGTCCCGCCCCCGCCGCGCCCCCCCGCCGCCCCGGGCTGAAAACCTTCGCTGGCAGCTCCCGCCGCGGGGGGGGGAACAAGCGCTGCGCGGAAGGGATGCGAGAGTAAGCGCAGGTTTCGCGCGTCTTCCTGCCTTCCTCCCCGCCCCTCCCCTAAAAAAGAAAGACGTCAAACCTTCGAGGGAGGGAGGGAGAGCTCTTTCCCCCCTCCTCCAGTCCCAGAACTTAGCCTCCCCCACACACACACATACACACTCCCACCCCTTTTCCAACTCCCCTCCCGACGGGGAATTCTTCGGGCGTGCAAAGGAAAGTGAAAGGACGCGCAGGAGCTCGGCGGTGCGAACAAAATGGGGAGGGGGAGTTTCTCCTCCCGCCTCTCTTTCCCCCCCCCCCCCAGGCTGCATTGCACTAACCGCTGGTTGCTTTAAGCCAGGGGTGTCCAACCTTGGCCACTTTAAGCCTGGAGGACTTCAACTCCCAGATTCCCAGCCAGCTTTGCTGGCTGGGGAATTCTGGGAGTTGAAGTCCTCCAGGCAAAGTGGCCAAGGTTGGACACCCTTGGCTTTAAGCCTCTCCAAGGGCGCCCTCTGTTGGCCTCTGGAGGAAAGGCGGAAGCACTTGCCCAGCCAGCTACTGGGGGGCGTTTGGGGGGTCTGCTGGAAAGGCTGGGGGGGGGCTCTTTAGGGCAGAGAGAGAGGCTACCTCTCCTCGACTTGCGACCACGATGGCGCCTAAAATGTCCTCCCCTGGCTAAGCGAGGAGGTTTGGTTCCCAGTTTGCAACCGTCCCTGCCACGGCCGCTAAGCGAGTTCCCCAAGCAGGATCCCATCCATGACATGCCAGTTGCCAAGCAACCAAATTCTGCGGGGGGGGGGGGGAGATGATGCTGCAAAAAATAGTAAGTGTGCAAATGGTCATAAGTCCCTTTTTTCCCCCCAAGGGCTGTTTTTCACTCTTATGACCGCTGCAGCACACACACACACACACCCATCGTCCTATGATCCAAATTCAGATGCAACTGACTCATATTTACGACGGTTATGTGACCTTCCAACAAGCCAACGGGGAAGCCCAATTCGCTTAATGACCGTGTGACTAACTTAACAGCTGCCGTGATTCACTTAGCAACCGCGGCAAGGGAGGTCGTAAAATTGTGACAAAACTCACTTCCGAACCTGTCTCGCTTAGCAGTGGAAATTCTGGGGTGAATTATACAGTTGTGAGTCTCATTTCTCTGCCCTTGCTCCAAAAACATTTATTTATTTTTCCCCACTCCCTTCAAAATGACTATGTCCGTCTTATCTAGTCATCAGGTGTTTCCTCAGCTCAGGCCAGCTTTTTTTTAAAACAAATAAGCCAACTTTCCCTAAGAAAAAGTACCTTTCAAGTATTGAAGGTTGATAAATGCAGTGCTACAGTTTGAAACTGTTTCCTTCGGTTCCTCTTGGTTGAATGTCAGGATCATTTCAAAACATTAACCTTTAAGAATTAAGGTTGCCCAGACAGGAGGGAAAAAAAATCTCTATTTTTGGACGGTGAAGAATTTCAACATGGAATTGTAAAGACACGAAATTCTAAGCAGCAAAACACACACCGATTCTTACCACATATGGCTTTTTGGCATGTTTTGTTTTTGTTTTTGAGCTGCGTAGCTATGACACAGTTCCGTGTTCGAAGAAAACACACAAGGAAACAACTTTGCTGTCACTTCCCCTTTTCCCTGCAGAAACTGACCCAACGACATATTTTTCCACTTCACAATAGAAACAGATTGTTTTGTGTTCCTTGCCACAGTGACTGCAAAAGGTCACCCAGTTCTTTCAACAGTTTTTTCCCACGTTTCATGTCTTGAAGAATCCAGAAAGGGAAAGGGGGGAAGCAGCGATTTCCCCCCACCCTCAAGGCTGCTTTTTCAGTGTTCATTGCCACAAATGTTCAGCCATCTGAACGCACAATTCTTCTGCTTGTTATTTCAACTCCAGAGCTTTAAAAGCGCATCGCTGCCCTGCCTGGGGTGGGAGATGAGAATCTTATCCTTTCCAAGAGATTAAATTATGCTGAGTTTGCAAAGAGATTAAATTATGGGGCGTGAATGTCAACCCACCACATATCTGGCTGATGCCCGTTTTAGAGGAAAGAGCAAAAAATTTAATGGCCAAGGGCTAAGAACGTGGGTTCTTTTTTTTTTTAACGTATTTCAGGTATAATGTCATCAGCTTCAACAACATTCATAAGAGAACGGCAATGAAATATTTGGAACCTGGTTGAAGGGGGCTGTTCACAAGAGGCTATCTGAAAAACATTTTGTCTGTCTGTCTGTCAGTCCATCCACCTACCTACTCAGCCATCCACCTATCCACCTCTCCATCCATCCATCCATCCTATCTATCCATCTATTTATATCTATCTATCTATCTATCTATCTATCTATCTATCTATCTATCTATCTATCTATCTACTTTATCTCCATTTGTCAGTCATCAATCCTTTATCATCTCTATATTTGTCTATCTATCCATTATCTATCTTCTCTATATATATATATATCATCTATTTATCCATCCATCCGTTCTCTATCATCTCTCTATATATCATCTATTTATCTATCTATCCATCCATCCATCCATCCATTATCTATCATCTCTCTCTATGTATATCTATATCAAGGAGCTGCTGATCCAGTTCTACAGATGAATGATGGAGTCTGTCATCTGCACCTCTATAACTGTCTGGTTTGGTTCTGCAACCCAATAGGACAGTCACTGACTCCAGAGAGTAATTAGGACTGCAGAAAAAACAATTACTACCATGGAGGACCTGTATCCTGCATGAGTCAAAAAGAGGGCTGGGAAAATATCTACAGACCCCTCACATCCCGGACACAAACTGTTTCAACTCCTTCCCTCAAAACGATGCTATAGAGCACTGCACACCAGAACAACCAGACACAAGGAGTTTTTCCCCCCAACGCCATCACTCTGCTAAACAAATAATTCCCTCAACCCTGTTCAACTATTTACAAAGTCTGCACTACTATTACTATTAATCTTCTCATCCCTCCTTATCACCCATCCCCTCCCACTTGTGACTGTATGACTAACTTTGTTGCTTTATCTTTAGGATTTATATTGACTGTTTCCTGTATGATTTGATTGCTTATTGTACCTTATGACTATTATTAAGTGTTGTACCTGATGATTCTTGCCTCTTGATGAATGTATCTTTTATTTTATGTACACTAACAGCATTTCCACTGAAAACAAATTCCTTATGTGTCCAACCATACTTGGCCAATGAAGAATTCTATTCTATTCTATCTACCTATGGTATCTACCTATGGTATCTATCTATCTATCTACCTACCTACCTACCTACCTATTAAATTTATTCGCCGCCTATCTTGTGTTAAAACATGGATTATTAGTTCAACTGTCCGTCAACACTTCTAGTCTCTGACTCAATTTTAGGTACAAGTCTCTTCAAATGGTTTATATTTCATTTTTGCCCAACGGGGCCATCATTATCCGTTTATGGTGAGCTTATTTGACTGATTTCCACTCCTGCGTTACTAAAGGAGTAACTGAAAACCATGGCTTCCAAAAGGATTCCTCTAAAGCTATAGGTAGCCCTCAATTTAACAATCACTCGTTTAGTGACTGTTCAAAGTTACAATGGCACCAAAAAAGTTATTTAAAACCAGTCCTCACACTTATGACCACAGCAGTACCCCCCAGTATTTGTTACAGCCAGAGTAGCAAGTTGTGGGACCTTCCAGATTCTGGAGGAACCAGATCCCACCAAGGCCTTGTACATGCCTGTGCTGTTTGGGACAGATTTATTTATTCCTTTCATTTTTATCCTGCCTTTATTACTTTTTAGCAATAACTCAAGGCAGCAAATGTGCCTTCCTATTACCACGCCTTCTTACTCCTATTTTCCCCACAACAACCACCCTTGTGAGGTGGGATGGCCTGTGAGAGGGACTGGCCCGAAGTCATCCAGCTGGCTTTCATGGCTGAGGTGGGACTCCTGGTTTCTAGCCAGGTGCTTTAATCACTAGACTAAACTTGCTGAGATGAAATAAAGTGATTGAAGCAAACTGATGGAGAAGGATAACCTTTAAGAAACTGCTCGTCTTCTATTTGTAGCAAATATCACCTGCAGAACTATTCTACGTATTATCAAATTATCTTCTTCACGTTAGTGAAGATAATGGGGCTTAATTCCTTAAAAGGGGGTGTTATAAAATCACAATCCTGGCAGAGTAACACCAAGACAATCAGGCATTATTCTGAATGTGGCTTAATTAACTTCCACGCGTCCAACATCTGAAGCAGGGACGTCCAACCTTGGCAACTTCTTCTAAGACTTGTGGACTTCAAGAATTCCCCAGCCAGAATGAGCCTCGCTCATTTAATACTCAGTCCCGTAAGTTTCAAGAAAAATGCCTCTTTGAAAAGTGGAAATAAAGATGTATTATTGATCCTAATCAAGACTCGTTTTAACTGAGAGCCAGTTAGGTGTAGTGGTGCTGTCCTGGAAACCAGGAGGCTGCGAGTTCTAGTCCTGCCTTAGGCATGGGGGTTAAAAAAAAAAAACCCAGCTGGGTGATTCTGGGCCAAAACCTGTCTTCAGAGCAACCCACCTCACTGTTGTCATGTGGAAAATAGGAGGAAGAAGGAGTATTAGGTATGTTCACCGCTTTGAGTTACTTACAAAGGCAGAATAAAAATATAATAATAAATTCTCGCCTTTGTTAAAGAGTAGAATTGCCTTTCTTATTTTTTCCTAAACTCATAACCCCGGTCCTAACAAACTTAAAGCATCTTCCAAAATCATCCAACCTTCGCTAACAGCAAGGGTGGCTTCTAGGTTTCTATTAAAGTTAGATGATGTATGAAGTTCAACAAGTGCCCTGTGGGAAATTCCCCTCTTACTTCCTACAGCTAAGATCCCTCTTCTCAAGGAGTTATGGGGGTGGACTTCAATTCCTATATATCCCATGGACACTAACCCTAACCTTTCAGAGGCACTAGACCAAAAATCTCCCCAACCATGGCCATTTTAAGACTTGTGGACTTCAATTCCCAGAATTCCTCATAGCTGGCTGAGGAATTCTGGGAGTTGAAGTCCACAAGTCTTAAAAGTTGCCAAGTTTGGAGAATCCTGGACTAGAGACCAACAATTCACCAGCTTTGCTGTTGCAAAGGGATTGTTCAGACAAGCATCCAACTGCCCCTCAAGTGTGTTTTCCGCTCAAGAAAACCAAGGTTTAACAAAACAGATTTTAAAAAAAAAACTCCAGTGCTAAATAAATTTCATTTAGCATTAGGGTTTTAATACACTTAAGCAATCTGAGGCAGAACTCTTTAAAACTAAGGGATTTTTGTTTTTTGACACATATATGAACACAAGGAAGAAAGTTGCATGCATATTTTGTTGATTTAAAGGAGGAGAATTGGGAAGATTCAGCAAGATTCTGGGAGTTGAGGGAAGAAGGTTGGGGGAAGGAAGACCTAGAATGTCAAAAGTGAATCGGCTTGAATAATGGGACCGCTTTTTGTGACTATTGGCCTGAAGGATAGTTCCTAAATATAGTAAGAGGGAATGAATGGATGACGAAGGAAATAAAATAATGTTTAGCAAATGGCCCAAATGCTGAGCAGACAATAAATATCTCCCTTGATTTGTGGAATGCACTTATGGGTAAATGAATACAGAATTTATATGTCTAATGAAGCAGCATTAGAGGCTGTGTTGCTGGAGAGAACGTGACTATTTATACGAAGTCCGTGCTATTTCATTGACAGAATGTCAACATTTAGGAATGAATGCTGTATACACAGCATGATGCAATCAATGAGAGATATAGGTTTGAAAATTAATATCAAAGACCAATTTCTCACTTCATACCTCAGAGTTCCTTTGGCTTCCCATTTTCCTGCATTTTGCATAAGGTGTATATATTTAAATGGATTACAAACTCCTACACATATCAGTTCCTTCATTTTTTTAGTCTGTTCTGACGTTCTATGCTTTTCTGTCAAAGTTTTTCCATTCTTCCAGAGTGATTTTGGGTAGCTGTCCCATCTTTCCACTGTCTTGAAACCTCTGCAACTCAACGTGGTTACATCAATGCTTCTCAAACAATTGTATTGCCCTACATTCCCACTCGGGCCTGTGCTTTCCTCTCTACAGACATCCCACATATTATGCTCAACAACACAGCACAGGTTGCAGAAGCGGCTGCGTCAACATCACTGATGATGTTACCTACTTGGGCAATGAAATGTCTGCAAGGAAACAAGCCAGCTCAGAGAGCACCAAGGACCCCACAGTCTTCCTCCTCCCCTCCTCCTCCTCTTTGCAAACCCCCCTCCCTTCTAGCACTGACGATGTTACCTTCTTGGGTAAAGAAACATCTGCAAGAAAACAAGCAAGCTCAGAGAATACCCATCACAGCTCCATTTGTCAAATATCAAGCAAACCACAGTATCTATTTTCTGCAAATCAAGGCTTAGTTGCATGCATGGGCTGAACAGAAGCTACACCTGACAGCTTCTACTACCATGGACAGTAACCTTTTTTAACAAAGAGGCTGCATACATATAAGAGTCTATTGCATTACAGATCTCAGCTTTTCAAATACAAGGCAGTGAAGCCTCCTAAATTAATCTACTCTCTCTGCTGCAGGAGTATATACTACAAGGAGGAAGGCAACACCTAAGCCAACTTTCTCCAGAAAAGCAAACTTCTACTGTTTTGGCTGGACTTCTGTATCAACCAGAGCAGGAGTAACAATTCAGCCAATTACACAGTACAGCACAAATCCATGATTAACTGACCGAGATCCACTCCCTTTTCCAGGACTTAAAGGAGGGAAGAAAGAGGAAAAATAGAGACATGAATTGAAGGAATCACCTACAGGTGGTCCTTGGCTTACTAAAACATTCGTTTAGTGACTGTTTGAAGTTACAACGGCAGTGAAAAAAGTGACTTATAGCTGTTTTTCACACAACTGTTGCAGCTGTATCAAAATTCAGAGGCTTGGCAACTGGCATGTACTTATGACCGTTGCTTTGTCCCTGGGTCAACAACCGTGTTGCTAACTTAACAACTGCAGGGATTCGCTTAACGACGGTGGCAAGGAAGGCCATGAAATGGGGCAAGACTTGCTTAGCAATGGAAATCTTGGGCTGAATTGCAGTCATTAAGTTAAGGAATGCCTGTACAGGCAAGTCAAGGAGATGCTCCCGAATCTAAAATGATAAAAAGATTTCACAAAATGTCAAAAAAAAAAAAAAAAAAAAAGCACCTTTCAGTATCACATAATTTGGCATTCCAGATACCCTCAAAACCACCAGGGCTACGTCAATTTCACAAGAGTTTATTGCAGTAAAAGAGACTGAGACAGAAAATGCCTATAACTGTGCCGTGGGCAATTACCCCGACAATAAGGGAGAAATAATTGGATTTTAATTCTCACCATGGCAATAAAAATTCCATTTGCAAATAATATATCAGAGAAAGCTTGGCTCCGGATTCTTGATTTGTCCAGATTCATTTTGAAAACAAATCGGATAGGCAAGATTTAAGAAGGCACCCTTTAGGTATACAAATCATTTTATTTTATTGTGTCTTATTTCGCTCACATCCAGAAAGCCATCCTTCCAACGGGGCACTGAGAAAGCAACCCACAAAGTAGATCTAACCTCTAAAAGCAAACTGCAAAAATACAATGTTCAACCTACTCCATAATCACCTCTTAAGGTGTTGCTCCAGATCCCAAAACATGTTCACCTTTGTTTTGCAAAAAGCTTCTTTCCAGAGGCCTTCTATTAGCAGGGATGCTACTAATTTGCTTTTGCTTAGTATAATTCAGCACTTCCAGGGATCTTAGATGGAGGAGTAGATCCAGCAGCGTAACAGGGGTTGGTTATGCTCAACAGAAGAATAGGAAGGGGAAAAAAGCAATTGGTGACATCAGAGGGGCTGAAATCAATGTTGCTCTGTTATGTAAAGCATTAAAAAGAGATTATAATCTCTCTGGCCAGGAGTTCTGAGTATCTTTTTGAACTACTCATTTGTTTCTCTGAAGCTTAACCAGGTCCATCTCCGCTTTTCTCAGCTTCCCCTAAAATCTCAGCCAAGAGGACGTTGTAACCCCACCTGGGCAAAAGCTGCAGCCATAAATTGAGGACTACCTGTACGCAAAAGCTGGCTGGCAGAGATTTGAGCAAGGTGCCTGTTAACCGTTTTGATTTTTCCTTCTTTTTATTTCAGAGAAAACTTTTCAGTGAGCGAATGTCTTCATTAAGACCCGGGATGGAAAGGCAGCTTTTCCTTGTTTTACCTCGCAACGATCCAGATGTTCGATCTGCAATCCAGACAGACGTCTTCCAAGATTTGAGGGGTTCCCACAAAAAAAAGATGGGGGGTATCAGCTTATTTTCCAGAGCCACAGAAGGCAGGGCAAGAAGCAATGGAGGGAAACTCATCAAGGAGAGAAGTGACTGAGAACTAAGGAGGAATTTCCTGCCAGTGAGGACAATTAACCAGTGGAACAGTGTCAATGGGGAAACCAGATTCGCTTAAAAACCGTGTCACCCCCTTAACAACTGCAGCAAGAACGGCCACAAAATGGGGACAAAAACTCACTTAACAACTCTTTCTTGCTTAAGCTGAGAGCTACCTGCACTAAATCTGCGTGGCTTTACTGCAGATGTTCAAAAAAATGAAAAGATTCGTTCCTAACCTGAATTTTATGCCAGCTCAAGAAACAAAAAAAAGGTTCTAATTAATTAAATGACAAGCTTAACCCAAAGGCCAGTCAAGAGCCTCTAGAAGATGGTTTTTCTGTAAGAGATCAGCCACACACACCGCCTTAAATCTCATTCAGTGGCTGCGCTCAGAAAATGCGGGTCGAGGGTTAAGCCGCTTTAAAAATAATTAAAAGGCCATATGCATTTCCTCATGTGCTGGAAAGGCAGCAGCAGCTCAATTAATAGACAGAAAAACTGCCACTTTTCGTGGGGCTTGCAGGTTTTCTGCAAGCTAACACTCCATCGCCATGGATTACGGCCAATGGTGAAGAAAACCATCTTCAGATGTATTTTTTGGAAGCTGCAAATCTTCCCCGGGGCAATTTCTCTTTCTTTTCTTTTTTCCCCCTTCCATTTCTTAAAAGAGACCTTTATGAGATCAGAGCAGACTATGGCAAGCAGCAGGCGGGTGATTGCAAAGAGGGGAAATTCACAAAACAAAACAACAGTTTGGGTGTTGCATGCCTGGAGTTTGTCAACATGACTGTGGGAAAGGGAAGTTGCGAGGCAGCTGCGTTTGTCACCAGGCATGTGGGAGCTTCATCACTTGAGACTTTCAAGAAGAGGCTGGACAGCCATCTGTCAGAAATGGTGTAAGGTCTCCCGCTTGGGAGGAAGGGGGTTGGACTAGATGACCTACAAGATCCCCTCCAACTCTGATGATCTGTTATCACGTCGCTGTCAAAATCCCACACCGCAGTTTTCTTCACCTCGAGCAGTTCAAAATGAACTCCAACCTTCCTTTCTATCGCAAATCGGTGTTATCTGCTCGTTACTAGCTGTCAATCAAGTACCAACAATACCCCATTCCAGGAACCACCAACCCAGACCAACAATCAAAAATACACAACTCTCTACACGAGGAAGCAATGAAAGAACATTCCCACCAACATTGACAGGGCAAAATGCTAGGATATAAACAGAGAGCAAACCCTGCTACCCTTATGGCACTGATGGCGTTACCTAGTATGGTCATGAAACGTCTCCAAGCAAACAACCAAGCTGAGAGCAACCAGGACTTCACAGTTGTTCTCCTCCTCCTCCTCCTCCACTCCCTCTAGCACTGATGATGTTAGCTAGTTTGCATAATGAAACAGCTGCAAGAAAACAACCAAGCACAGAAAACACCAAGGACCCCACAGTTCTCCTCCTCCTCTCCACCAACCCCACTCCCTTCTAGCACTGATGATGTTCCCTAGTTGGGTCATGAAACGTCTGCAAGAAAAGGAAGCTCAGAGAGCATCAAGGACCCCACAGTTGTCTTCTTCTTCTTCTTCTTCTTCTTCTTCTTCCTCCTCCTCCATGAAAACCCCACTCCCTTCTAGCACTGATGATGTTCCCTAGTTGGGTCATGAAACGTCTGCAAGAAAACAACCAAGCTCAGAGAGCACCAAGGACCCCCCAGTTCAACCCTGAGCTTGTTTACATTCTTGTAAACAAATAAATAAACATAAAAAAAATATTATCAATAAAATAAATAGCCCCATCGATCACTATCCTGCTGTCTCTTGCAAATGGAAAGCATGCTGAAAATCACCTCATCATATTTGGAGTTCAAGGAAGGTTTTAAACCAAAGGTGTCAAACTCAAGTCCTGGGGCGCTTAAATCTCGCACGCATGGCTGGCCTGGAAATACCAAAGGACCAGCCTGTGGTACCTCCAGCCCCCCGCCCCAGGTCATAAGTCAACACTAATACAGGTTAGTCCTTGACTTAGGACCGCCTGTTTAGCAAGTGTTCCAAGTTACGACAGTACTGGGAAAAAGCGCATTGCGCTTAAAACTGTCACAAAGTCCTTGTGAGCACACGGTTATAATTTGGTTGATTGGCAACTGTCAAGAGTTTATTCCCGATGTCACAGCATCCCCATTTAGCAAAATCGTTGGGGAAACTGGCAGGGAAAGGTTGCCATCACGTCTTACTTAATGACCACGATGGTCCACTTAACAATCCTGACAAACAGGGCCATAAAAACCAAGGATTCGCTTAAGGACCACACCGCTTCATGATGAATGTTATGGTCCCTAGTGGTCGTATGTTAAAAGACTACCTTTATATGGAGTTGCGAATGTTAATTTTCTATTTATTTCCCATAACTTTTGCCAATTGTCTAACTCAATATTATCACCAAAATTTGGAGTCCATTTTATCATTCCTTCTTCGACTTGTTCCTCCTCCATTTTATATTCTAGTAGAAAGCTGCATATTCTCTTGATTGTTTTCCCTCCGTTCCTAATAGTATCTTATCCAATGCCATCAATTCTCTCTGTATGTCCCATTCTTTCTTGTCTTTCTTGTATCTTGATTGGATTTGTAGGTATGCCCACGATTAGAGTTGTATCCTGAAGGTCAACTAAAAAGATACTCCTTTGGTCTTTTTAGCTGCCAGAAAAAAGGAATGGGGGAAAACAAAGCATTCTTGAAATGCCTAGATATCAACTCAGCAGCCCAAAGTTGTGGGGGAAAACAAAGCATTCTTGAAATGCCTAGATATCAACTCAGCAGCCCAAAGTTGTCGGAGCGTAAGAAGGTTATTGGAGAGCATGATGGATGACTCTTGGAGACTGATGTGTCCCATTGGAGAAATCACATCCAGGGGGTGGGGGGAAGACCAGGGTCAAAGGGGATATATGTATGATGTGATTTAGTACCGGCTGCACCCAGCCATGCACCAACATGGCAATTTCTAATAAACCAATTTACTTTTTCTGAGATACGGCTAGATAATTTTTATTTGAATGAGAGTGGATTTGTTGGAGTCCTGACACTTCTTTTAGTTCGTGTCTGGATTTTAGATCCCCTTTTCCATCTAGTAGATCTTTATAAGTAACGACTTTCCCCAGATTCATGAAATTTGGATGCACTAAAAGATGGCCAAGAAAGTCGCACCGTGTTCAATTGTTTTTAATGTTTATTCAATAAAATTTATTTAATTTTTTATTTTTTTAAAAAAAGACTACCTTTAATCAGGTTAATCAAGACACTTCGCAGAATATCCTTTGAATAATTCTGGGACATTGTGGATATAGAGAAAGCCTTTTCTGATAATGCAGGATTGGACTTGCGGTCATTAGTCAAGCTTAGAAGAGACTTACTGTCATCTGAGTATGTAACTTCCATCCCTTGCACAGCATTAGTCCAATGTCAATTTAGAAGATGCTCAAGAGAGGCTTGAAGAACACACAACAAGCTTACTCATCCTCCCTCCCTTCCAAGGTGAGGTTTTCTTTAAAGAGGCTTGGCTTCCGTAGATACGACACATTTTCTTAACACAACATGCAAATCCTTCTCCTGGGAGGTATATTTGATTTCTCAACCTGAGCTGTTCTTCCATCCCACCCAAAGTGGCCCAACTCTCCTCAGTTCATTTCAACTCAGCCAAGATTTCTGGTTGCAGCCTTCACTTGACACATCTCTTCATGCTTCTTCTCCAGGACAAAAATCACACCATCCTCTACCCCTAGTAGTAGCAAAACCTCCTCCAGCTCCTGAACTGAGCCTGCTCTGTTCCCCCATCTTTGAGTTGACCCTAATTAACCTGAGGGCAGCTGCAGGACCTCACTGCTTTCATCAAAGCAATAAAGGCCTCAAGGCGTTGAAAACTTTGGAACACGCATGCAATGTTGCAACCCAATCGTGATTGACGCAGGAATGCAGAGGGGCAGAATCAAGATCACACAAAGCGTTAATACCGCTTTTTAACGCCTTGGTAAGGCCACACTTGGAATACTGCATCCAGTTTTGGTTCCCACGATATAAAAAAGTTATTGAGGCTCTAGAAAGAGCGTGGAGAAGAGCAACAAAGAGGATTACGGGACTGGAGGTTAAAACATGTGAAGAACAGTTGCAGGAACTGGATTATGCCTGGTCTAGTGAAAAGAAGGACCAGGGTGACACGATAGCCATCTCCCAATATCTAAGAGGCTGCCACAAAGAAGAAGGAGTCAAGCTATTCTCCAAAGCACCAGAAGGCAAGACAAGAAGCAATAGATGGAAACTGATCAAGGAAAGAAGCAACCTAGAATAAAGAAGAAATTTCCTGACAGTGAGAACAATTAAGCAGTGGAACAGCTTGCCTCCAGAAGTTGTGGATGCTCCAACAATGGAGTTTTTTTCAAGAAGAGATTGGACAACCATCTGTTTGAAATGGTATAGGATCACCTTTCTAAGCATGGGGTTGGACTAGAAGACCTCCAAGGTCCCTTCAAGTCTGTGATTCTAGTCTACTCTACTTTACTCTACTCTGAGTACCCCAAAATCTCTTTTGGGATTCAGGTGTCTCCACTGGTCGGCCTACATTTTGTTTTGGAGACCCACATGATGTAGGCTTTCCATTTTTAATGACTTCATTTCCCATGCACCAAATTACAACTTGCTCTTCTGTGAACGCACCAAAGATTCTTGCAGCATCTTAAAAGCCCCCCCCCCCCACCATTTATTACCACACAAGCTTTAACCGTTCACCCATCGTTACTATGGAGATACACTGTTGGAAAACATCTGTAAAGGACAGTAATCCTGAAAGAGCCAAATACAAATTTATTCCTTCATTCATTCCGTTTGGAGGTCACCCAACTTTAACCGACTCTGGGCAGTTTACAACAATAAATAACACAAAAGCAGCAAAACGCAAAAACAAAAGGCCAAGACAAGGATAAAAATAGCCACGAATTGTGGGAACACCCATAATTTTGATTTTCCACACCAGAGCAGGAGACACTCTGGCTATTAAAAACAAAAATTAAGTAGGGTCAGGCTTGGACTCCACTTGAAATAAGAGACCACACAGGAATTCCCTGTCTACAAACTACACTAGGAAGTCCAAAAAAAATTCTAAGAAGAATTGGAAGAGCAAACTAGCTGCCAAGAACACTTACTTAGTTGTTAATCAAATTTGTAAGACCGCCCATCTGTGGCACAAATGTGCCAAAAAAGTCACACTAATGATTTCTTTTTCCTTTTTCCTGCAAAGCATGCAAACTGGAGCTAAAAAAACTTTGGAGCAAAATATTATTGGACATACCGTACTGTATTCTTGCAAATAATGTCATTCCGGTTGGAGGGGAGGAAATGCCATTTTTCTAAGAAAGAACTGTCATGGTACAGACACAGATAATCAGAGTTGGAAGGGACCTTGTAGGTCATCTAGTCCAACCCCCTGCCCAAGCGGGAGACCCTACACCATTTCTGACCAATGGCAGTCCAGTCTCTTCTTGAAAGTCTCAAGTGATGGCGCTTCCACAACTTCCGAGGTCAAGCTATTCCATCGGTTGATCGTTCTCACTGTCAGAAAGTTTCTCCTTATTTCCAGGTTAAATCTCTCCTTGTTCAGTTTCCATCCATTATTCCTTGTCTGGCCTACAGGAGCTTTAGAAAATAGCTTGACCCCCTTCCTCCTCCCTGTGGCAGCCCCTCAAATATTGGAAGGCCGCTATCCTGTCTCCCCTGGTCCTTCTCTTTACTAGACTAGACATGGTATGGCAGAGTGGATTTCAGTGGCTAAAGGGAATGTTTTTAAAAAACTAAATAAATAAATAAAATTCACTTGGAATAAAATAAAATTCACTTGGAATAAGTAAAATTCACTTGAAATAAATAAATAAAATTCACTTGGAATAAATATAAAAAATAAAATAAAATTCACTTGGAATAAGTAAAATTCACTTGAAATAAATAAATAAAATTCACTTGGAATAAATATATAAAATTCACTTGGAATAAAATAAAATTCACTTGGAATAAATAAAATTCACTTGAAATAAATAAAATTCACTTGGAATAAATAAATAAAATTCACTTGGTCATCCTGACACTGAAATTATGAATAGGTTGCTGCAGCAATAATGTTTTTATGCACAAAAATGGAAAGATACTTTAATTTCCACATCGGACGAATGGATGCAAAAATGGATAGAGTTAGCAGAGATGGCTAAATTGACTGGTTTAATTAAAGGAAGACATTACAAAATGAAAGAAAATTACTTTGTTTTCTTCGATACAACTTAGTTTGTTTCCACTTGGAAACCGTGCCAGCACATTGTGCTTGAGGTGGGGAGGAAAATGAAAGTTTGGGTTTTGCTGATTAGATGGGTTTGTTGTTATATAAATGGCTGGTGTATTTGATTATGGAAAAGCAAAAAATGGAGGTTGTGTGTTATTACCCGATTCTACTGCACTAAAGAGAGTCAAAAGTCAATGCCTTTCTTTTTTTTTCTTTCTTTCTCTTTCTTTCCTTCTTTGCTTTTTTCCCTTTTTCCTTTCTTCCTTTTCTTTCCTTCCTTCCTTCTTCCCTTTTACCCTACATTTTTTCATCTTCCCTTTTTTCCTCCGTTACTTTCCCTTTATTTTCATATTTCTTTGTACTTAATATTTTGATGAACTAATAAAAAAAAATCTGAAAAGGTTATTGTAAAGCCACCGATGCAAAGGACTAGCCAACAACTTATAGCCTCTCTCTGAAGCAAGGTGAAGAAGGTTTAGATTTCTAGGAAGAGAAACGTGTGTTGTTGTGGACTCACAACATCTCCGTTCCCTCTGCTCTCCCTATCACCAAAGCCAAAACTAGGAGTCATTCGGCAAACACACTCTGACTAAAGACAGACTGTAAGAAAGAGAAATATACGGCAACAAGAAGTGTGTTCCGATAAGGCCAAGAGAATCTGGTTTTATCTTCCCGTTTTCACTTGGGCCAAACCCAGTTTTCCCAGACAAACTCAGATACTGGAATGAAAAGGGAGGGGATGGCAGTGTGTTTTTTTCTTTTAAGCAACACAACACAGCACGATAAGAGAGGCAACAACCTTCAAACACCTTGCTCTGTTCCTGCCCAAATTAGACCCATTCTGCACACCCACAAAACTAACAGACTAAGACGATGTTTGTCTTTCGTATTTATGTTTTTGTCTTAGGCTCTTGCAGAATGTAAATATATGCCTGGTAATAACAGGAACTGCGGAGTTCCTCAACTTTGGAAACTAAGATTTAAGGACTACAAATCCCACAATCCCCTTCATTTACAAGGCTGTTCTTGAAAATATCTATTCAGATGAATAATAAAGGAAACGCAACTTTGATTTTGGGTTTTACCGATTAGGTTGATTTGTTGTTATAGAAATGGCTGGTTTGGTATATTAGTTTGGAAAAGTAAAAAAGTTTGAGGTTCAACGTTAATGCTTTATTTCTACTGTTAATGCTTTATTCTACTTTCATATTTTTATATTTTGTTCTATAATCTAATATGTTTTTTTTTAAAGAATAAAAAAGGACTACTTAAAAAACCCTTTTTCATAAACTGGGAACGTTCATTTGAAACTACAAAAAGAGCATTTTCAAGAGGCCGCTGGACTTTCTGGTGGGGAAGCTACCTGTGAAGTCGGTTTATGAAAGCAAAACTCATTCATGAGAATAGATTCCCACCCTAAGCAACGCACGAATTACAACATGCTAGAAAGGAGAAGAAATTGTTGTTCCCATTCAACGTGTTTAGTTTCATTAAAAAACAGTGTTGCAAAATGAAATCTAATTGTAGAAATGCTTAAGCACCTTGAGTCATTTTACCCTTGGTCTAGAGTTTGCACAATGTACCCAAGGCACTATATTGGTTCAAATTTGTAAAAATGAATGCATTTTGGATTTTAAAATTATCCAGAAAAAGGCAGTTGCATCAAGAGAAGGTGCGGAAAAATCAGCTTTTTTAAAAAAAAATCCAGGTGTGCCCAACCGTGGCAGCTATAAGACTTGTGAACTTCAACTCCCAGAATCCCCCAGCATTTTGAATGTGACCAGGGGGAAGCTGCAACCATCGTAAGTGTGAAAAATGGACATAAATCACTTTTTCAGTGTCCTTGTGCCTTCAAACAGTCACTAAACAAATCACAAGGACTGCCTGTAGTGTACAAATGTTTTCTTTGAAATAAGGCAATCCGATTCACATAAATTTCCAGAAAGAAAGAAAGAAATTAAATATTTGGCATTTAGTGTTAATAAGAGGTGGGAGCAGGAATTAAGGGAAGATAAGCCACATTTGTTGAAATATATTGTTTCAAATACATGCATTCCATATATTAGGCAATGCAAAAAATAATAATTTAAAGCTATCATTTGTCTGACAAAACATTTTGAAAGTAGGGAAGGACAGCAGCAGAATTAGAATGCACATTCTGGGTTAAGAGTCCTGCAAAATTAATCTCCCAGAACAAAAAAAAAAAATGGAAATATTAGATCTCTATCAGCACTGCAGACTGTTGTATGGCTATGCTGCCTCCATGTGGAAAAAATAAAACTAGCTACACCACTAACAATTCTCCTTCTACACCAGAGGTCTCCAGACTTGGCAACTTGATTTAAAAAATCAAGATTATTCCCCAAAATTTACAGGTAACAGCAAGCAGGACAGGAATAAAATGCCTGTAAATAACTTCCAAATGTTAATTACACAGTATTAAAAAACTTCATGCTTTGGTATTTCTGATAATTTTACTCTATCTCTACAGCTGTCTACAAAATATGCTTTTTAAGGTTCTGATGTTTTACAGGTTAATAAGAGTTGGAGGGGATCTTGTAGGTCATCTAGTCCAACCCCCCGGCCAAGTAGGAGACCCTAGACCAGGGGCCTTCAGACTTGTGGGCTTCAACTCCCAGAATTCCTCCTCCAGTCATGTTAGCTCAGGAATTCTGGGAGTTGAAGTCCACAAGTCTTAAAGTTGCCAAGTTGGAAGACCCTTGGCAAAGATAGTTAGATAGATAGATAGATAGATAGATAGATAGATAGTGAGATATAGAGATAGAAGAGTAGATACTGTGTAGATCAGGGGCCTTCAAACTTGACAGCTTTAAGACTTGTGGACTTCAACTCCCAGAATTTCTCTTCCAGTCATGTTAGCTCAGGAATTTTGGGAGTTGAAGTCCACAAGTCTTAAATTTGCCAAGTTTTGGGGGGGACTCCTGTTCTACACAGAAACTTAAGTCCACAATTTGAAGACATGCAGGGGATTCTTACCAGGTTAATACAGGAAGTCCTTGACTTACAACAGATTATTTAGTGGCCGACAGCACCGAAAAGGTGACCTATGACCATTTTTCACACTTATGACCATATCCCCATGGTCACGTGATCAAAATCCGAACAAAATTGGCGACTGACTCAAATTTATGACAGCCGACCTTCTGAGAAGCAAAGTCAATGAGGGAAGCCAGGTTCACTTAACAATCGTGTTACTTATTTAACAACTGCAGTGAGTCACTTAACAACCATGGCAAATAGGTCATTAAATGGGGCCAAACTCACTTAGCAAATGTCTCACTTAACAACAGAAATGTTGGACTCATTTATGGTCATAAGTTGAGGATCACCTGTATCAGAGGGATATTTTCCCCCAACGGTTAATATATTGCTAACAGAAGATGAAGAATTTTGGATATAGTATAAATTTAGATGACTGGCAAATCTTATGGGAATGAAACAAAAAAAATGACTTTGGCCATACCGTTTAAAGAAAATTTATATAAATTGTTTTATAGATGGTATATGCTGCCATCAAAATTGGCAAAAATGTACCCAAATCTTTCCCCGGCATGTTGGAAGTGTAATAAGGAAAATGGAACATATTATCATTTATGGAATTGCAAAGAAGCCCAAAAGTTTTGCCAGAAAATTCAGAAATGGTTAGAATAGATGTGTAAGATTAAAATAGAATGCAGGCCTCAACTTTTTTTGTTAGGAATTAATGTGGGAAAATACAATAAAGATATTATATATCTAATAATTCATGTAATTACTGCTGCAAGATTAGCTTATGCACAACAGTGGAAATGTAAAGAAACTCCAAGTGAAATAGAAATAATCAGGAACATTTGGATGTGTGCAGAAATGGACAAATTGGCAAAAGAATTAAAAAATAAGAATGAATTGGATTATTACAAAGTATGGGATAAGTTTTATTGTTGGTTAGAAAAGAGGAAGGATCAAGATAATGAAATGATTATATGTATATATTATATATTATATACTATGTACAAGGGCTATCCACAAAATAGATTACGTTTTGCGATAGAAAAAAAACAAAGTGTAGGAAAAAAATTTTATTATATACACTTGAAAGTGACACTTAAATACTACTTTTCAACATATTCACCGAACAAATTGAGGCACTTATCATAGCGGTGAACAAGCTTTGTAATTCCATTGTCATAAAATTCAGCCGCCTGGTGCAAGATCGAGGCTGCAGGGCGGATGAGGAAAAATCTCCCACTTGAAAGCATTCAGGACTTCTGGAGTGCGATTTGCTGTGTGTGGTCGGGCATTGTCATGCAAAAACAAAAATTTTGAGCTTAACTTTCCTCTACGCTTGTTCTGAATTGCTTTTCTTACGAGGATGGAAATTTCAATCGGTTTATGGTTTTTTTGCCAACAAAAACCTTATCACTGATCGCACCTCACAACTCGCGGGATTTTCAATTGCAGCACACATTTCAAACATTTGCTGTGAAATAACGGGCAACGATACAAACCTCCCACTAGCACGACTAGATGCAGACTGAGCGGCGGACGCACAGACCAAAGATGGCCGCGCTAGCTCCGCCCCTTCTTGCTACAGACGAAAACGTAATCTATTTTGTGGATAACCCTCGTATATAGAATGCTAAATATGCACTACTTTTATATGTGACTTAGCAATGTAAGACAACTATGTGGGTTAGGAGGATTGCACCATGTTCATAGTTTTTAATGTTGTTTTCTTTTCTGTTTTTATGTTCGTCTAATATATATATTGCTAACAGAAGAGAAACCAACAGAGAAATTTTGCAATATTATTTTAGAATGCAATTTCGCATCATAAAAAGTTTTTAACATATACGGGCATATAAAGTGAAATAATAGAGCAATAGAAAAACCCTCATTCAGTATCTTAAGATTCCTGACCAAAATGCTTCACCAACTCGTTCCATACAGGTATGCATGCACGCATATAGACAATTAATTTCCCTTTTATTTATTTATTTTATTTATTTGATTTGCCAATTGTTTACAAGATAATAAGTATAAGTGTATACATAGTTGTGAAAGTGTATACATAGTTGTGATTATTTTCTGGATTATTGCCAAGGATATACCAGAAAAACTGAAAAAATGCAAAGAATTCTTTCAATTTTACACGTCTTTTCTTTTGCAAATTAGCTAAAAATACTGCAGGTTCTGATTTTTTGCAGGCACTGAAAGAGCCAAGAAAGGAAGTGTTTATGGGGGGAGGGAAATGTGCCCTTAAAAACAAGCAAGATTTAAATCATCCTCTAGGTGGCGCTACTTGACAAATTTATCTAGTGTAAGAGAGATGTGTGTAAGGTAGGGAAAAAACGTGTGGGACAGCAGAAGCATCGAAATTGTTTCTTTGACAAAGAAACAGCATTTATTGTGTCTTTAAAGGAGGTTTGGGCTAATGAGAGAGAGAGAAAGACAGAGAGAGAGAGGAGAGAGAGCGCTGACAGATACCGGTAGCAGATGATAGATAGATAGATAGATAGATAGATAGATAGATAGATAGATAGATAGATAGATAGATAGATAGATAGATAGACAGACAGACAGACAGACAGACAGACAGACAGACATGGGAGGATGGATGGATGGATGGATGGATAGATGGATGGATGGACGATAGAGATGAGTGGATGGATAGTGGAGACAGACAGGAGATGGATGGATGGTAGAGGGATGGATGGATGGATGGACGGATGGGTACGTACATACATACATGGTAGAGGGATTGATGGATGGATGGATGGATGGACAGATAGAAAAAGCAGGCAGATCCCTTCTCTTAGTTCACACTGAAGTCCTTAAGAGAACAACAGATTCCTTTAATAAATACCTGAGATAATATGGCTGATATAAATGGTAGGTCATCTAGTCCAACCCACCCCACCCCACCCCCGGCCAAGCAGAAGACCCTACACAATTTATGACAGGTGGGAGTCCAGCCTCTTCTTGAAAGCCTCCAGGGATGAAGCTCCCACAACTTTTGAAGGCAACTTCTGTTCACGGGTTGATTGCTCTCACTGTCAGAAAAATTCTCTTTATTTCCAAGTTGAATCTCTCCTTGGTTCAGTTTCCATCCATTACTGTCAATGTGGCATCTCAGCAAAACTATTATTTAGAACAATGGACAGATGGTCTTTTCTATTGGCAGCCATCAGTTCTTTGAAGTAGATTAAAGTTTATTTTTCAAGCAATGGGCATTGTGTTTTATGTGTATCTATAATTGTTGCAACAGTGCCCTTCGTTTTCACAAACCAGCTCTAATTTTGACAAAGAGCTACATTATTTCTGCTCCGGAGAGAAAGACAACAAGATGCTTTTTGTGTCCTTAAAATGAAAAGAAGTATTTTTTGTTTAAAATAGTGACACTCAACTGCAGTCTCCCAATTTTCTGAACCAGCTCCTCTACTCACTGGCCATTGTTATCGGCTGGTCCTTTTATGCTTGCCTAATCTGGATTCTCTCCCTTCCTGTTGTCAAAAGCTGCAACAATATGGCACCGAAGCTTGCCTGTGTGGGCCAAGAGCATCGTTAATATTTTTTTAAAAAGGTGAACTAAGCAGAATTTGCACCCCATCTGCAGAGATACCACAAATTTCCACGAGTTCAACCGTTAATATGTTTGGGTTGCTGCCTGCCAAAACGAAGGAGAAAAATATCTCAATAGCCACTTAAGCCAGAAACCAACCAGTGTGGGCATAACAGTGCCCTACAATTTAAAGCAATGTTTTTTTTAAAGCTGGCAAATGTTTTGAGGCAGAGGGTCAACAATTATATGTGTATTAATCGTGTGACTGCAAACATATATATTTCGAGCAAATAAATAAACTCCTGTTTACTTTTCTCAAGCTTTGGTTATCTTTGTTTCTACTTTAGATCAATTGTTATGTTTTATTAGTTCTACACTGGTACACTAGGATAAACTTGCTTGTCAGAAGGTCTCAAAAGGATTTATACAACTCTGGGACACTGCAACCGTCATAAATATGAGTAACGTATTACCAAAATAAAATGGATGGGATTTAAAAACCAAAGAAATGTAACTCAAATAATAGCAATGTGCAACAGTTATTACTTGAGTGGCTAACCATCAAGAAGTTGGGAAGGCCTTCTAAAACCATTGTCTTTCCAAATATTCTCCAATAAGTTCTCTAGCGTAAGTATAAAGAGTAGGGGTGACATGGAAGACTAACAATGAAATTAAGAGACAAAGCAGAGTTGATGTATTATAATAATCTGGGATGCCTGGTATGAATGGTTTAAGAATAAAAAGAAATCAAAATGACAATTAGGTATAGAATAAGAAACTATGTAAATAATTATATCTATATTCATATCTATATTTATTTATATATTGAATTGAAATTGTATAATGAAAGAAATGTGTATAAAGATAAGGAAATATAAAAGATGTCTTGACGTTGATATAATGATGTATAAAGTTTTATTTTATTTTTTAAAATTTTGAAAACTAAGAAAAATTTACTAAATTTAAAATTAAATAAAATCATTGTCAAGCTGATGTATTTTTTCTTTTTACAAAATCCAACATTTTCTGAATCACTAAAAACTTCTTAATTATTTTATTATCACTCCAGCTTTATCATCACTCTGCACATCAAAAGGTTTTTCTCCATATCCTAATTTCATTTTTTCTCTCTTCCTTAATTTACATTCTTTCTGCTAATATTTAGAACAGCAAGCCTATCTAATATTAATGGTAATGTCTTAATTATTAGCAAGGTAAACAAAAGGACATCAGAGGCGTGAACTTTTTAAAGAGTTTAGAAAATGAAGAGGTAAAATTCCTTTAGAATCAAGCTTGGGTTGCCTTTTCCATGGCTTGGCTTGCATTCCAGATACACACTGCACCAGGGCTAACATATACAACAGCGTAAGCCATCATCTGTAAAATAAACCCAGTTCAGACTGAGACTGGAGAAGAGTTAGGTGTTTAACACTGTTTCCTGAATTTTGGTCCTTGATTACGACTGCTGTTTGGAAAGTCTCTCTCAGGCCAAAGTTTGATTGGAATAGTAACAGCCCTCATTTCAGCTAGCAATTTCAACTGAAAAGAATGTCCATTGAAATAAATGACAATTTTCCTCCCAAGGAACAGGCCACATTAAGAAAGTGCGTGTACTTTAAAAGCACGTGAATAAATTCACAGTCTATTTGGCATCACAGTGGAGACATTCTGTCAGAACATGTTGTGTTGTGGTCTCTAAAGCTACTCTTAAGCTAATTAAAATACTTCGAGGGGGTTTTGATTTTGGATGGACTAAAAAAGGTAGAGTAAAATCTATATGTATTTATTTGAGGAGCTGTCAATATTAGAGGGGCTGCCACAAAAAAGAGAGGGAGTCAACTTATTTTCCAAAGCCTCCAAATGCCAGACAAGAAACAATGGATGGAGACTAATCTAGGAGAGAAGCAACCTAGAATTAAGGAGAAACTTTCTAACAGGGAGAACAATTAACCAGGGGAACAGCTTGTCTCCAACATTTGTGGTGCTCCATCACTGGAGGCCTTCAAGAAGAGATTGGACAAGCACTTGTCAAAAATGGTTTAGGGGGTTGGGCTACATGACCTCCAAGGCCCTTTCCAAATCTGGTATTCTGTATTTCTCAATTAAGAAAGAAGAGGAGCACGGAGAGGCAGGTCTCTGATGTTTTCTTAGGGGATGAAATAGTATTATAGTCATTTCAAATGTCTCCATTAGAACAGAGACACAAACCCAGTTTCTGTAGAATGTTTGTTCCCTGGGCTTATTTTCCAGTATCGCTAATGTTGTGCATCTAATATGTTGTTGACAAATGTAGCCAACTTAACATTTTCAGTTTATATGAAACTGGACTACAGTATTCAGGTACAAGAAGTTATGAATTCTCTGGGTATCTTTTAAAAATCTGACTAAGTTCATCTAACAAAGAAAATTAAGGTTCACAATGACCTTGAACAGAATCACAATCTTTCCCCAACACAAAACTAGATCGATCACTCTACCATGGTAGTGGTGAGATTGAAACGAGGTGTACCTGTGCAATTCTTCCTACAGAGTTTGGCCTCCATGATCCCAGTCTGGAATCTTCTGATGCATTCAAAGGTACTCCTGAAGATTCCTCTAAAACTAGAGTTAGCATATAAAGGTAAAACTTTCCCCTGTTCATTCCCAACTGGTCTTCAAAGGAAAAAACCCAGAAAGTCCAGTTCCCTCCTGAAAAAAAGCATATTTAGGACAACCATGGCCTGGATGATTGAGAATCTCCAGAGACACCTCCTTTGAAAATGTTTTGCTTCTCATCCAAGTAGCTTCTTCGATTCTGAAGAGGAGGAACTGAAGAAGCTTCTTCGATGAGAAGTGAAACATCTTCAAAGAAAAACAAGAAAGTCCAGTTGCCTCTTGGAAAATAAAGCACCTTTGGGACAATCATGTTCTGAAGGACTGAGAATCTCTATAGACATCTAGCCCTGTTCAGTTTTGTCTGACTCTGGGAAGGAAGTGCTCACTTCTTAGCTGTTTCTTGGCCAAGGAAAGGCCAGCATTGTCCGAAGACAATTCCTGTGGTCAGATGGCTATATGCCAGAAGTGCTCTTGTTGGGTTGGTTCTGCAACCCAACAGGACAGACACAGACTTCAGAGAGTAATTAGGACTGCAGAAAAAACAATTACTACTAACCTGCCTTCCATGGAGGACCTGTATCCTGCACGAGTCAAAAAGAGGGCTGTGAAAATATCTACAGACCCCTCACATCCCGGACATAAACTGTTTCAACTCCTTCCCTCAAAATGACCATATAGAGCCCTGCACACCAGAACAATTAGACACAAGGGGAGTTTTTCCCCCAACGCCATCACTCTGCTAAACAAATAATTCCCTCAACACTGTCCAACTATTTACAAAGTCTGCACTACTATGACTATTAATCTTCTCATCACTCCTAATTGCCCATCCCCTCCCACTCGTGACTGTATGACTGTAACTTTGTCGCTTGTATCCTTACAATCTATATTGACTGTTTCCTAGTATGATTTTGATTATTGCTTTTGTACCCTATGACTATTATTAAGTGTTGTACCTTATGATTCTTGACTCTTGACGAATGTATCTTTTCTTTTATGTACCCTGAGAGCATTTGCACCAAAGACAAATTTCTTGTGTGTCCAATCACACTTGGCCAATAAAGAATTCTATTCTATTCTATTCTCTTCTCTTCTCTTCTCTTCTATTCTATTCTATTCTATTCTATTCTTTTCCTATTCCATTCCATTCTATGACCTTCCCACCGAAGGGGTACCTATTGATCTACTTGCCTTTGCATGCTTTCGAACTGCTAGGTTGGCAGGAGCTGAGTTAAGGAATGGGAGCTTACCCCATCATGCAGTACTCGGGTCTCGAACCTAGGCTCAGCATCTTTAAAACGCTGAGCCATCACACCCTCCACAGTCAGAACATAACATGGTCAGAGAGCCCCTCGATTATCTTACCAGCTCTTGTTCAAATCCAAACAGAAGCCAAACCAAGTTGTATGAAATCCTAGACAGGTTCTAATTCTTATAAATAGCCAGATTGCAGGTCTTTCTGACTGCTTCAGATAGCATTTTTCCCTGCATCGCCCTACCCAAATTTTCACACAACTGCTGCTCGTGTCATTTGAGGCTAAGGGACTGGTAAGCAGAAGACATTGTTATGGAACTTGATTTCCCTGGAGAGGCTCATCAGGTGTTACCTGGCATTTTTTAAAAAAAATAATGTCCAAGACTCTAGATTGTTTATAACCATCTGTTGACTTTGGGATTTTACGTATGGCTATGGCTCCTGCCTTAGTGCAGTTTAGTTCACGAGCAGGCCTTAAAAGACTGGGCTTAGGCTAACAAGCTGGATTAACAATCAGATAAATTAACAATAAAAAGGTGAGCTTAATTCGGGCTTCTAAATAAGCATTTTGAAGACAATTTGCCTCAGTCTACAATAATAGTTTGACTTGAGGTGCTCACTGTCATGTCCCTGTCTGAGTTTGAATCTGAGGAGGAAGAAAAACAGCTGACAGGGGGTGGGACTGTGGCTCCGTTGGTTGTGGAGGAAACTGGGGAAGGGCAAAGTCCGTCTGGGCAGAGCAGGGGAGAGGGAGAACAAGGGAGAGGGAATTCAGAGGAATACCAAGGCCCACCCCTTCTTCATCCTAGGGCACGCAGGGAGGAACAGAGAAAGGAGCAACATGGGTTGCGCGGCTTACAGGGGAGGAAAGGGCCCTGATTCCCTTCATTAGCCACAGCTGGGAAGAGAGTTTAAAAGAGATGCATGCTGAGTGCAGCAGCTACTGGGAGCAAACATGAGTTTATATTGTGTTGACTTTAGTTATCTGCGTTCCTGGCATCCTCCCAACTGGGTTGAATTACTGCTGTTCCTTCACGTCTGGAATTCCTTCTCGTGCCCTGCTGGATTAATTTACCTCATTTTGCCTTGATTGGACTTATAGTTACAGTTTTTGTTGACCACGTTTTGGACTTGATTCTCTGCAGCCAAAGGCTGTTTACCTGGGAGAGCTTTTCTCCAGCCCAGAAGGTAACCAGGGCATTGGGGGCAAAGTTGGAGCTAATAAAGGGACTCCTACTGATTGTCTGACTGGGTTGCCTTTGTGCCACGCCCCTTTGGGTCATCACAATCACCATACATGGACAATCAGAAAGCAGGAAGGGGAAGATCTTGTGGTTATGTCTCAAGAGTCATCCTTGGATGAGAGGACAATTGGGGATACGGTACCCCCAAAACCAAAACCACACCTTTTCCTTCCAGACTTCCACAGCTTTACTGAAAAGGAAACAGACCTATTCTGCCAAGATGAAGGAAGGCTCGGAAGGGAAGTAGCAGCAGCCTTCCTTCTCCACTTAGTTCTCAAGAATCCTGCCATTTGCGAATCAAAAGTTAGAAGACAAACATGGTTATACATTAAAAAATATATATTCAACAAGACTTAGAGTAACCTGCCAAAAGACCCTGGGTTGACCAGGGACAGGGCTGCCAAGCATTAAGGGTAGCCTAGACATGATCAACTTATTGCCCCAAAGAAGAGGGAGTCAAGCTATTCTCCAAAGCAGCTGAAGGCAGAACAGGGAGCAATGGATGGAAACTAATCAAGGAGAGAAGCAACCTAGAACTAAGGAGAAAATACCTGACCGTGACAACAAATAATCAGTGGAACAACTTGCCCCCAGAAGTTTTCTGTGTTCCAACACTGGAAGTTTTAAAGAAGAGATTGGATAACCTTTAGACTGAAATGGAATAGGGTATCCTTCTTGAGCAAAGAGTTGGACTAGAAGACCTCCAAGGTCCCTTCCAACTCTGGTCAATGACAGAAAAATAAATGCACATTATTTGTGAACCACTTGATTCAAAATGAAATACATTTGTGGTTAAATATTGTGGTAACACGTGAATATTTTCTGCTTGCAACTTTCTACCAACTTCAGCTGTACACTTTCATGCTGCCAAACTCTGTGGAAAACTACTCCTGAAAACATAAAACCCAGGAAAATGAACAGAAGAATGAGATGGAAGGATTAACCTGGGCTCACAAACACTAACTATGGATGACAGCTGTCAATGGGAACAGATTCAAGAATTAACTTGGATAAAATTTACCTGCTGAAGTTGCAATACATGAAATCACATCACGGGAGCTACCACTTCCTCCTCTGCTTTTTCTAGAACGTGGAAATGCTAAGAATGTATCTGAAAAAGGAAACTTCTCCATGCAAATCTTGTATTCCTTTCCGGGATCTGCCCTCAATTCTTTCTCACAATTTCATTGGCAGCTCTAGCAAGAAGTACCAGATGTTTCAAGGGCCAGATGTTGCAGTTATTTCTTTAAAAAAAACAGCTGAACTGCTCTGGACCACCACAATTAGGAATCAACCACAATGCACGCCAACCATGTTTAGACACCTCATTTGCTTAGCTTTTAACAGCTGAATGATCACTTAACAAAACTTCTCAATTCTCAGCCTTTGGGGGGGAAAAAACAAGAAAATTGTCCAGGTTCATTGTTTAAAGATCGAGCCAGAATATTGAAAAAAATGAAACAAGTTATGTAACATTAGTAATCAACGTCAGATAGATAAAACTTGTTCTATATGTGTGTATAACATGTATAGTATGTATTTTGTATGTAGCATTTGATGACTTTAGGTATGTGAATCTGGGACGCTGCAACAGTCTTAAGTCCTTGTCAGTTGCCAAGGGCTGAATTCTGATCATGTGACTCTGTGGAGGCTGCAACAGTTGTTAAGAGTGAAAAGGAGCCATAAGCAGGGGTGGGATTCAAATTTTTTAACCACCAGTTCTGTGGGTGTTGATAGGTGGGTGTAGCCATGTGGCTTCTTCTTTTTTTGCAGCACCCCCTCCTCTCGCCCTTTTTTTTTTTTTTTTTTGCCTCCTGGGCCCCAGGAAGCCTTCGGGGGCATTTTTGCTCCCAGGAAGGCAAAGAATGGAGCGTGGGGGGAGCAGCACCCCCTGCCCCTCCCTTTTGCCTCCTGGGACTCAGGGAAGCCTCCCGGGTAAAGCGGTAAGACAGCGAGGGGGATCCTGGAACAGCTGGTTGTCGGGAGAGTGAAAAAGGAATACCTTATAGCAGGGTGTCAACCTTGGCACTTTAAGATTGGACTTCAACTCCCAGAGTTCCTCAGCCAGCTTTGCTGGCTGAGGAACTCTGGGAGTTGAAGTCCACAAGTCTTAAAGTTGCCAAGGTTGGACACCCCTGCCTTAAGGAGTGACTGGGCGGGGAAGAACGCAGCCAGCGATGTCGTGCATGCGCGATAAGGACTGACTGGGTGAGGAGGAAAGGGGGCGCGGGGCCCTCTAGGGGCCCGAACTGCACAGAATCATAACAACCGGTTCTATAAAACCAATCCGAACCGGTAGAATTCCACTCTTGGCCATAAGTCAACTTTTGTAAGTTTTAGAAGTTAGCTCTGTTTCAGCGCAATTTTCCTCCAACAAAAAAAAAGCATAATTCAAGTACAATGAGGAACCGTCATACATGTGCAATTAGTCGCTTCGTCTATCTGTTGCCAGATAAACAGGTGAAAAATGTAAAACATCTACAGATATTTTTTTTGTCCCAAAGGAGCTTTTTTCAAGGGGTACCTGGACCTTTTGTTTTTTTTTTTTCTTTGAAGACGTTTCACATCTCATTCAAGAAGCTTCCAATCCATCCAAGATGGAGGGGAACGGAAGGATTGATACGCCTTGCAGACAGCTGGTCATTTGCATTCTTTGTAGAGAATCACTGAGGCCGCTTGAGAGTTCTACTTTTTCAGAGCTGAAGAAGCTTCTTGGATGAGGAGCAAAATGTCTTCAAAGAAAAACAAGGAAGTCCAAGTCTAGGAAAAAAGCATCTTTGGGACAGCCATGACCTGGATGACTGAGAATCTCCATAGACAGATAACAAAAAAAGGCATTTACAAGTTATAATGGCTAAAAATCCCAAGCTAAAAATGCAAGCCAACAAAAGCAGACAAGATGGCTAGAAGGGCAATTTTGCTGTATCTTGCATCAGATTTTTGGCAAAGCTAACCAAAATGAGTTTAAAATGCCAACGCTAACAAATCTCTCCGGCAAAATTCCTAACCCAGAACTTTTGACTGCCCAACCTTCATTATATCAAATGCCAATGGTATTATATTTATATACAACCCACAATCCCATAGTCAAAGCAAAGTTTTAAGCCACTAAAGATCACATTGATTGAAAGCAGCAAGGATTATGGTCCAACCTCTGGAAGTCTCAACTTACCGTAGTTATATGTGCCAAGGAAGCAGAATTCAACCTAATATTGTAATTACTTCTGTGGTTACTAACCTGGAAACTAGAGTGACTTATTGAATTGCTGGCACAATACTATATCCAAGGTCACTTTGTTTAGAAAAAGCCCAATCTTGACAACAATGCTGTCATTTCCTATCCTCTCTTGTCACCTGCCCTGGATAATTTCCAAAAGTTTCCTTCACTCTCTCCCGCTGATGAGATAGTCAGCCAATATATATATATATAATATATTATATATATATATATATATATATATATATATATATATATATATATATATATATATATATATATATATAATGATATATATATATATATATATTATCCAAAGGCCATCTCAGGAAGATGATCCTGGAAAGAAGAATTGGTAACCACCACCTGAAATAGTCTACCGAACTCTTTCGAATCTCCCACACACATATATATATACAACTTTTATATATATATATATGTATTACCCCCACCACTGAAATGGGCTGAAATAAAGGAGAGCATCCCACCCAAATGCTAAAATAGACGCACATACTGACACACATATTACAAATGTACTCGTACAATTTATGTAGGAAGTGGAAAAAATGAGAAATAGCAATTCTGAGATTCTTCCATTACTGATTTTGGAGCACTGAGCCCACACGGCCATTTCATTTTTCTCAAGTACGACTGTTTCCAGCAAGAACATAGAAGCCAGCTGCCAGTAACCACAGGCAGTCCTTGACTTACGGCTACAATGGTCATTAAACGAACTGTTGTAAATCAAGGGCTTCCTGTACTTAGGATGATCAAAGTATTCTGCAATATTCTATCCTTCTTTCCAGGGGACAAAATAAAATATACCTTACTCAAATCCTTAGAATTACAAGATTGACTTGAAACTGGCTTGAGATCCAATCTGGTTTAAGATGGAAATGTATGTAATTCCTGTGGTTTGGTTTATGAGAATTGTGCAGGACATTTTGATACAATATGTGAAATAGAACCAGTACTTACTGGTCATAAATTAAGGACTTCCTGTATACTTAATCTCAGAGATTATTTCAAAAGTCTGGAGAAAGCAAACTTGAATTGCTCTATGATCCTTTTTAGAAGGAATGGATAGGGGTTTAAATTTGCAGATAAATTATTCAATGGAATTAACACCTTAGAAGCAACTGTTAAATCATTTCACAGACACATCAGGGGGAAAAAAGTATGCTGCATATAGATTCAATCCAAAATTGGCAAATCAGTTCTTTCTCTATTTTTTTATTTCTCTAAAATAATGTCAAACCTCTATTCCAATTTACGTTAAATAACTGCAGAATATCCCTTCTGAAGCAAAGTGAGACAAGTGTATTTTAAGTAGCGTTTAATTACATTCTCTGAAAAGAAAACTAATTATCTTCCATGGTTAATTTGCAAAATGCAAATGAAGTTACACAGTTCCACAAGCCAGTCAAAAGGCATATTTAGTTTAGCTTCATCAACTGCACTGCAATTACTTGGTTGAAAGTCTATAGATGTTTGCAAAGATGACAATTTATTAAAGCACTTTCAACATATTCTCAGAACTTATAAAAAGATTTTCATCCACAATAACATAGGAATCAATATTTCAAGAAATAAAAATGTTCTCCGTTATTGGCAGCCAGCATATGGATATAATTGGAATGACTTAAAAGAAACTAGCTTGCCCATCACAAATGCTCCTTGGAAAGAGATTAAAAAACCATGTCATTTATTTTATGTTCTTAAAATATTTTTTGGTTCTTGAGTTATGCCTGATATTCTTGCTGTTCTAGCATCCAATTCAAGTTCCCAAAGAGGTAGACATTCTGAATCCTTTTTTAAAAATTTTTTTTGAGATAAATAGAGAAGAGGAGGTCAGCCTGTTCTCTAAGGCAGAACACGAAGCAATTCATGGAAAGTAATCAAGGAGAGAAGCAATCAAGAATTAAGGAGGAATTTCTGGACAGTTAAAATAATTAATCAGCAGAACAGTTTGCCTCCAGAAGTTGTAGATGCTTCATCCCTGGAGGTTTATAAGAAGAGACTGGACAGCTACTTGTCTGAAATGGTGTAGGATCTCTTGCTTGAGCAGTGAGCTGGACTAGAAGACCTCCAAGGCCCCTTCCAACCCTCTTATTTTGTGTTCTATATTCTAGGAGATATCTCAAAACGAGATATCTTTGTCACATAGTTCCACTGAAGGCCAAAACATAAGCAAAACCCTACGCAATTATTTTATCTGTGTTCTTCCAATTGGATTTTGCCCCTTATTTCTATCTCTACTTCTTCAGACATCTTCTAATGTTATTGTTCTATGGCGAACTCCAGTAGACCGATCGAGAATTACTTCTTTCTTTAACCATAATATATATTTTTTAAAAAGGAACTTCAAATATTCAAGGCCCTGTTAATTTTAGCCAGATGGTACACAACCATGTAAAAGAGAACAATTATCTTAATTAACACCTTAGCGGCCAAGGCACAAATAAGATTCTTGTGCTGAGCTTCAGACTGCATTTTAAAAATGGCACGGCGACACTTCATAAAACAATTTGTTTCAGACGTGTGGAGCTCTCCAGCAGCAGTAATAATTTGCGAGCAGCCAAAAGGCTTAATTGGAACATCAGAATCTTCTCAAACTCTCTGCACCAGCTCCCGTACCACCAGCAAATTAAGTCATGGCTAGACAGATCTTCTGAAACAATTAAAAGTGGTGTCTCCATGGATATATTAATCCCTCCAAACCATTCGGCTTAAACGATTCTAAGAGATCAGACTACAAGATAAGGAATGCCCCTCTTCAATTGGAAGATTAATCTTTGTGGGCCACGACAAGGTCTTGAAAAAAAGTACAGGGAAGCCTTTGACTTACAATGATCTGTTTAATGGCCATTCGAAGTTACAACTAGACACAAGGACAGTTTTTCCCAAATGCCATCACTCTGCTAAACAAGTAATTCCCTCAACACTGTCCAACTATTTACAAAGTCTGCACTACTATTACTGTTAATCTTCTCATCCCTCCTTATCACCCATCCCCTCCCACATGTGACTGTATGATTATAACTTTGTCACTTGTATCATGATTTATATTGACTGTTTCCTAGCATGGTTTGTTTGCTTATTTGTACCCTATGACTATTATTAAGTGTTGTACCTTATGATTCTTGACTCTTGACAAATGTATCTTTTCTTTTATGGACACTGAGTCCATTTGCACCAAGACAAATTCCTTGTGTGTCCAATCACACTTGGCCAATAAAAGAATTCTATCTATTTATCCATCCATCCATCCATCCATCCATCCATCCATCCATCCAACCTAACCTAACAGTGGCTAGGATTGTATTTGCCCAAAATTGGAAAAGTGATAAAATGCCGAGGGAAAAATAATTAAAATAATATTTGAATGTGCAGAAATGAATAGATTGACACTAGAAATTAAAGAAAAAGAAGAAACTGAATATTACATAGTATGGAATATGTTTTATCAATGGATAGAGAATAGAACAACCTAAAAAAAGATTTGATGTATTTATAGAGCAATTAGAGAAATTTAAGCAAAGTTATGTGTGATATTATTATGTATATGGGAATATATATATGGGAACATTGATGTATTGTTAGATTTGATAAGAATATTATTGATAATGTTTAAATAATTGAAATATGTAGCCAAGTCGATGCACGATTGAAATGGAATGGTTTGTTGTATGTAAAAAAATTAAAATGTTAATTAAAAAAAAGAAGTCACAACGGCCCTGAAAAAAGTGACTTGTGACCAGTTTTTTTTTACACTTATCACCATTTTGCAGCATCCCCAGGGCCATGTGATCAAAATTCACACTTTGGGCAACAGACTCACATTTATGACGTTTTGCACTGTCCCTGAATTAGGTTATCTCCTTTTGAGACCTTCTGACAAGCTAAGTCCATGGGGAAGCCGGATTCGCTTAACCAGTGGGTGACTACTTCCCAACGGCAGTGATTCACTTAACAACCATGGTGTCATGCCCCTGGTGGAGACTGACTCTGAGGGAGAGGAGGAACAGCCGACAGGGAGTGGAAGTGTGGCTCCGGAGGTCGTGGAGGAGGCTGGGGAAGGGCAGAGGCCGCCTGGGCAGTCAGAGGAGGACCCAGGCCCATTCCCTCTCCATCCTAGGGCCCACAGGGAGGAGAGGATTAGGGAGAGACGTGAATGGTGTAGTCTACGGGGGAGAAAAGGGCCCTGATCCTCTTCATGGGCTGCAGCTGTGAGAACTGGTTAAAGGGACGGACATGCGTATGGGCCAGTGCTGGAAACAAAGCATGGAAATGATCTCTAGTCTGTCGTTCCTCTCTGACTTTGGCGTCCTTCCCAGTAGGTGTTTCCGATTTCTGTGGACGTCTTCAAGCCCTTATCTTGCCTGGTTCCCTTAATTGCTTCAGTGTGGTTTGTGTTGTTTTTACTCCTTATAATTTATAGGCATTTTTAGTTTAAACGGCATTTCCTCCTTTTCGTAACTGTTTGTGGGGGAGTTTTTTTGTCTCCAGTCAAGGATATTTGGAGCTTTGAAGCAAAGTGAAGGAATAAAAGGGGCTTCACCTGTTTTTGTGACTGTGTTTATTTTGTATCCCACCCTGGGTCATCACACATGGCAAGAAAGATTATAACATGAGGCAAAATTCACAATAAATAGCAATAACCTGTAGACTTATGCCGCTTCATAGTGCTTTTACAGCCCCCTCAAAGCAGCTTACAGAGTCAGCCTCTTGCTCCCAACAATCTGGGTCCTCATTTTACTTCATCTTTTTTTAAAAAAATTATTATTCTTTTTCACATTTTACAAAGCTTAATCTTAAATGTGCGGTAATATTATAACACATACCAATGTCATATTTCTATGTACATTTATATACATTCATACATATTTATCTATAGTTTTCTTATCTCCATTATCCTTATTTCTGTTATTCAACCATTTATACCAACTATCCCAAACTTCATAATACTCCAACTCTTCTCTATTCATTTTATTCGTTTCAGCACAATCTAGAATTTTCTGGATTACTAATTCCTCTGAGGGCGTGTCATTTTACTTCCAACATTGTGCTTATGCTATCCTCATTGCCGTCATAATATGTAGTAAAATATATTTAATCTTTTTTCCTATATTTCCTTTTAATCTTGTATACAACTCCATATTTTGGTCCAATATTTTGGGGCTTCCGGGCTTAACCACCACATATGATAGAAGGTATCTTGGTTTTGTTTGCATTTCCAGCATTTCAGATTCACATTAAGGCCATTTTACCTCATTTTTAAGGATGGAAGGCTGAGTCAACTTTGAACCTTGATGTCTCACTTCGCCACGGAAATTTTGGGCTCCATTGTGGTCGTAAGTCAAGGACTACCTGCTGTTTTTGAGTTGCGACCACAATTGGAACCACAATTTTCATTGCAAAGCAAGGCATTCATTAAGTGACTTGTGCCTGAGCTAAATTTTTATTTTTTTGGCCACGGTTGTTGAGTGAATCACATGGTCGTTAAGTGAATCCAGCTTCCCCAAGTGACTTTGCTGGTCAGAATCTGGGCTGGGAAGACAGAAAGAGAGAATCACAGCACCGTGGAAGCTGTTCGCCAAGCACCCCAATTTTGATCAAATGACCACGGGGGAATATTGTGAAGTGTGAGGAGCGGTTGTAAGCCACTATTTTTTTCAGTGCTGTCATAACTTGAATGCATGCTTGTAACTTGAGGACTGCCTATCCAGTTCATATTTAAAGCTAATATCCTCTGCCTGGTCTACAAAATATTCCAGGAAGCAATCGTACTGTTCCAAAAACCGAGAGGTGTGATGGCAGGTTTAACAGTAATTCCAACAGATACATTCTCAGTCCTGAAAAAGCTTCCTCGTGGTAATTTGCTGTAATATTTTATGAGGCCAGAAAGTTTCTTTTCTTGCTTCTCACTTGCACTCTTATAAGTCACACCATTTCTCAGAGAATCCCAGGGCTTCAAGAGAACTCCAGAAGTTGTGGGTGCTCCACCACAGGAGGTTTTTAAGAAGAGATGGGAGGAAAAAAAACTCTATATAGCACAAAGTAAGGAGAGTCCCTACAAAGATCACTTTGGCGAAAAAACAAATCTGGTCACGTTGCCAACTTCAAAAGCCGATACAAAAATCTATGCCACCAGATAAAAACTGAATGCACCAATTATCACATTAAACAAGAGGAAAACCTTCTACGCACAAATTCCACCCGCGCTTTCTACAATTTTGTAAACAACAAACTAAAAGACTCAAGGTCCATCCCACCCCTGAAAGGACCTAATGGCAAAGACTGCAACTACGATACCATCAAAGCCAACCTCTTTAACACATTCTTTGGCTCAGTATTTGTTAACAGCAATGGATCAAACCCAGTACTTCCTAGTCGAACCACAGACAACTACAACGATCTAATACATATCGATTTTACAGAAGACAATGTTGAAAAAGCACTACGCAATCTAAAACCATCTCTACGTATTGGACTGGACAGAATATGTGCCTACTTCTTAAAAAAGCTACCCACTGGCATAGCCGAACATCTAAGCATAATCTTTGAAAAATCCTTCAAGACCAGCTCCTTGCCAAAACTATGGTCACAAGCCATGGTCATCCCCATCTTCAAAAAGGGAGATCCCATCCTGGTTGAAAATTACAGACCAATCTCCTTATGCGGCGTCATCTGTAAAGTGATGGAATCAATTATTAACCAATCCATCATCCTCCACTTAGAGACAAACAACCTACTCTCCAATAAACAATTTGGTTTCAGGAAAAAACTATCCTGTAATCTGCAACTCTTACACTGCAAAAACATATGGACTACACAACTCGATCAGGGCAAAGCAATAGACGCAATCTACATAGACTTCTGTAAAGCCTTTGATTCAGTGGTACACGACAAACTACTACTAAAACTAAAATCATGGTATCTCTGGACAGCTGCAAAACTGGATAGAAGCATTCCTGTCAAACAGACAATTACCTCTGTGATCATATTAAGAACTGTGTTCTCTTCGCTGATGATGTAAAGCTATTCAACACCACAGACAATACTGCTACCCTTCAAAAAGACCTTGACTATGTATCAGAATGGTCAATCAAATGGCAACTTCAAATCTCAACAAATAAATGCTCTGTCTTACATATTGGCAAAAAAAATCAGAAAATAAAATACAAGCTAAATAGTCAAGACCATGTTGAGGATCCAAACTCTGTCAAGGACCTTGGAGTACTCATCTCTAATGATCTAAGTGCTAGAGCCCACTGTAACTACATAGCGAAAAAGGCATTAAGAGTTGTTAACCTAATCCTACATAGCTTCTTCTCTGGTAATATCACACTACTAACTAGAGCATACAAAACATTTGCTAGACCTATACTCGAATACAGCTCATCAGTCTGGAACCCACATCATGTATCTGATATTAACACAATAGAAAAAGTCCAGGAATATTTCACAAGAAGAATTATCCACTCCTCTACTGATTGCAGAATACCTTTTGCCACCAGACTTGAAACTCTAGACCTAGAAAACCTAGAACTACACCATCTCTGGTCCGATCAAAATATAGTATATAAAATATATACATTGTAATGTCCTACCTACAAATGAATACTTCAGCTACAATCATAACAATACAAGAGCACACAATAGATACAAACTCAAGGTTAACCGCACCAAACTTGACTGTAGAAAATACAACTTCAGCAACAAAATGGTCAATGTCCCCCCAAATAAGTGCATCTCGATACTTTCCTGAGAGACATTGATCAATTATTTCTTCTCATCCAAGTAGCTTCTTCAATTCTGGAGAAGAGGAGCTGAAGAAGCTTCTTGGATAAGCAGTGAAACGTCTTCAAAGAAAAACCAAGACAGTCCAGTTGCCTCTTGAAAAAAGCACCTTTGGGACAACCACGACCTGGAGGACTGAGAATTTCCATAGACATCCTGCTCCAACAGATGCCCTGAACTCCAGAATAGAGGCATCTTTGGAAGAACACGTTCGTAGCGGTGATGAAACCTGTATCTTGACCACTTCACTTGGTCAGAACTCAAAGCAAAGACTACTACTGGACATGAGGGTGAGAAGGTAAGTAGAACAGCAGCATGGAAAATTCAACACTCAAGCAGTATCTTTAGAAGCAGCAGAAAAAAGTAATTTCTCAAGTTTTGAAACAGCTCATTTGGCTTACTACCTCCAATGTGAGTACTCTCTAGATACCAGAGTACCATCCGCAAAAAAATTTAGGAGGACCACAAATTCTTCTGTATAATATTCCACCAACTCCAAGCCCATTTGTGTCCTGTTCAAAAGCTGCACGCAATTGTATGACTCAATTTCATTCCCAAAATAATCTGGGGCATCCTTTCCTCCAGATCTTCTCTTCCTTCATGACATGCCCTAAGTTAATACTGTAATCAACCAGACCACAAATAATAGAAAGCAATACTCTAATCAAGGAACTGCCAGATCAGGAAAAAAATCAAGCAATAAACAACAACCTAATCAAGGAAGTGCCAAAAAGAAAAACAACACTCCCACCACCAATACTGATAGGGAAAACTACGGTACAAAAACAGAGAGTAAGTCCCACTCCCTCCTAGCACTGATGATGTTATCTAGTTGGGTAATGAAACGTCTGCAAGAAAACAACCAAGCTCAGGGACCTCAAGAAAACAACTAAGGACCACATTGTTCAGCACTGAACTACAAATATTCTCTTCAACTGATGATTCGATTGATAAATCAAGACAATTCAGGATATACTACTAAAATCCCCCATGCAATACTTTACATTTCAGCTATAGAGTTAATACTTAGCCCAACATCACTTAGTCAATTAAATTTTAACCAAGACTCCAGATAAAGTTAGTTTCAACTCAAGTTCCCAAAATATGTCTATATTTTCAGAAAGTTCCTGCTAGATCAAAAGGATTCTACCCAGTATGATTCAGACAACCAAGTTTCCCAATTTGTCTACTTTCTGTTTGAGTTTTCTTTCAATAGTATGATACATTTTATTGTTTATTTTTAATTAATTTATGTAGCTATCCATCTCACCAGTGCAGCTCGGAGAGCATACCAAAGTTACATATCTGATATCTTTTTTTAAAAAAAGTTAATATCTTCCAGCGCTGAAAAGAGTGAAATGGCTAGAGCACTGTGGTTCTGACAGCTTCTGAACCAATACAGATGGATACCATATTCAACAGCATTAGAGGGATCAAATAAGATCAATAGATCACATTCCCTCACCTTTCTGCCTGTAAACTCATCAATTGACTCAGACTAACTGAGACCATAACTATGCTTGAATACTGTTGGAAGTGGGTTCAAATTACAAGTTATCATAATCTGGTAGCTATCATTTAGACTCGCTTATTTAGTATGCCGCCCAAGGTGCTTTTTCTAGAGGCAACTGGAGTTGGTTTTTCCTTGAAGACGTTTCACTTCTCATCCAAGAAACTTCAGAACTAAAGAAGCTTCTTGGATGAGAAGCGAAATGTCTTCAAGGAAAAACCAGAAAGTCCAGTTGCCTCTTGAAAAAAGCACCTTTGGGGACAACCATGACTTGGAGGACGGAGAATCTCCATAGACCTGTGCCAAGTATTTTTGTTTTCCTGGCAAGATTTCAAAATTGCTTTGTTGTTGCCTCCTTCCTAGGGTTGAGAGCAAGTGACTGGCCCAAAGTCATTCAGCTGGCTTTGTGCATAAGGTAGGATTAGAACTCAGGACCTGCAAGTCAAAAAGAGGGCTGTGAAAATAGTTACAGACCCCTCACATCCTGGACATAAACTGTTTCAACTCCTTCCCTCAAACGACGCTATAGAGCACTGCACACCAGAACAACTAGACACAAGGACAGTTTTTCTCCAAAGCCATCACTCTGCTAAACAAATAATTCCCTCAACACTGTCCAACTATTTACAAAGTCTGCATTACTATTACTATTAATCTTCTCATCACTCCTTATCACCCATCCCCTCCCACTTGTGACAGTATGGCTGTAACTTTGTCACTTGTATCCTTATGATTTATATTGACTGTTTCCTAGTATGATTTGATTGCTTCTTGTACCCTATGACTATCATTAAGTGTTGTACCTGATGATTCTTGACTCTTGACCAATGTCTCTTTTCTTTTATGTACCCTGAGAGCATTTGCACCAAGACAAATTCCTTGTGTGTCCAATCACACTTGGCCAATAAAAAGAATTCTAATTCTCACAGGTTTTTAGTGCCTTAACCACTACATCAAACCGTCTAACTCTATGTCATGTAGAAATACTGAGTGTTCTACTGTATTAGCTATTAAAAAAGTAACAGAATTGTAATGTGGCTCTAGAATATGGAATAATAAAATAAAAATGGAAATAAAAAGAATTATGATATAAAGTCACTTAAAACCTATGAAGGCCTTCAGTTGGACATCATGAAATGCTTAACTATGGTTTAGTGGGATATCTGAATAAATGATTAGTTCCAACCAATGACAGAATTGAAAATTTCAGCAATTGTTCCACCTCCATCGCTGAACTTTCAAAAGTTTGAGTGGCCAAAACTTAGACAATTATGCTATAAAACTTTATTTTATGGTCACAAAGTTCACACAATTAGCTTCGGTTTCATTAGACCCAGCTGCTATACTTGCTCAAAAACAAGATAACTTATAGTTTTATTATCTGAAGTGCTAAGATAACTTTGCTCCTGTAATCCACGTTAATTATTATATCTGATCACAAACAAGAAAAAATATATATCGTTCTTTGATCTTCAGGGACCTCAATGATTTCTTAACAAGAAAATGTAAAAGAGATTGAAGAAAAAGACGGATTAAAGACTATTTAGATGGAGTCAGCCAGTGCTCCTTTTAAAAATCCTGTTAAATCCATGAAGCAGGACAAGAAAATCCTACAGTGATTTTGAGCAAAGCCATAGAAGTATATTTTCTAAGATTATGAAAGAGTAACTAACCATAACTCTTGGGAGTTAAAAGGCAAAATATGCATATATGAAACTGGAAAATCCAGTTTCCAACCGTCTCATCATTACTTCAAGGATGTATAAGTTAATAATTGCTAATAATAATTGTACTGCACAAAAATGGCCTGGCTATGTGTTAAATCAGCAAGATTCATTGTGCACAGCAGAAATGTTGTGGCCTGTTGGCCACCGGCCCCTCCAAGCAGCCAAAAATCAACCTGAGACCTCCAAGGGGAAGCGGGAATGGAGCTGAGAGAGAGAGACAGAGACAGAGAGAGACAGAGAGAGAGACAGACAGACAGACAGACAGACAGACAGACAGACAGAAAGACAGAGAGTCAACAGTCCCCAGGTCTGGAGGTGGCTGATGAGGAAGAGGAACAACTGGGCCCAGTGCCTGACATTTAGATGCACAGAAGGCGGAGAGGAGAGGAGAGGAGATCAGTGGAAATCTATGGGCCGGTCCTTGGGACTGCTAGCGGAGCCCTACCCTAGCTCTGGAGATAAAAGGCAGGGGGCAGAGAGGAATAGGGGTGGCAGACAAGCTGTTCATCTCCCCTGACTTGTTAGCCTGCGATGACAGAGAAATTTTTTGCCATGGCAGTTGGCAGCCCTAATTAAAGGAATCTTGTGAGTTAACTTCAGAGGGTTTGTCATGTCTGGGCAGCTGGGTCAGAACAACGAAGTGCATTGTTGCTTCCCTCATTCTAAATTCTTATATGGTCTCATCACATTTTGGGGAACCAATAAAAACGTGACTGCAGCCTATGTCGTCGTCATCACGAATTCAGTACTAGGAATTATAACAAAAAGGGATGGTGGGGGAAAAGCATTATCCAAGTAAGTACATAGTATAAGTTTGAAAGAGAGTTTTGATCATTATAGGCAAGTCTCCAGTTACGGTTATAATGAAGCCTGCCCATAACGGATGTAACTTGTAATTGTTGTAGAGGAGATCACCCTTGTACTGACTCCATTTTAAGACCCCTTTTTAGAGGTTGGCCATTAGTCAGAGTTGTTAAGTGAACCAGTGGTTTGCCAGGGGCGTGGTTTTGGTCGATAGTTGGGCGTAAGTGCAGAGTTTGGCAAAACCATCCTAAAACAGGGTCATGGGACTGCAGGACGCGGGAAAGGTGGCCTGGTTGCAAAGTGACCGAATGATAGTCATGGTGATGGGGGTGTCTCCTGACCATTGGAACTGTCATGCCCTTGTTGGAGTCTGATTCTGAGGGGGAGATTGAGCAGCTGACAGGGAGTGGGAGTGCGGCTCCGGTGGCTATGGAAGAAATGGGGGGAAGGGCACAGTCTGGCTGGGCCTTCAGAGAAAGACCCAGGCCCACCCCCTCTTCATCCTAGGGCATGCAGGGAGGGACAGAGAAGGGAGCAACATGGCTTACAGGGGACAAAAAGGCCCTGATCCCTTTCTTTAGTTGCAGCTGGGAGAACAGGATATAAGAGGGGCGTTTGCACACAGCACCTTGCTGGAAGCAAAGCATGCATTATCTTTGTTGAGGCTTACCTGGGTTTTGGCGTCCACCCAACTGTGGATGCTGCATTATCCTTTGGAAGTCTGCAGTTTATTATCCTGACCTGTTGTGTTAATTACTTCAGTGTGGTTTGTGTTGATTTTTTAAAATTTCTAGTTATCTTTACTTTGGGTTCAGGCTGCATTTCTTCCCTTCGTAGACTGTTTTTGGAAGAGTTTGATCTCCAGCCGAGGATAACTGGACATTGGGGGCCAAGTTGGAGGCATTAAAGGGAATTTATTCTACTTTTGTGACTATGTTACTTTTGGTTTCACGCCCCTTTGGGTCATCACAGAAACTTTGAATCCGGATCATAAATACCCCCCTCCCCCTTCGATAGGAACTGTGGAAATTTTGAAGGTTGCTAAGTGTTTGTAAATCGAGGATTACCCATATCTCAAAAAAAAAAAAAAAAACAGACTTGGGAAAGGTGCAGGAAAAAAAAACACCCAAATGCAGGTAGTTCTTGACATACAACAGTTCGTTTACTGGCCGTTCGAAGTTCCAACGGCACTGAACAATGTGACTTATGACTGGTTTTTTCACACTTCATGACCGTTGCGGCCATCCCCACGGTCACGTGATCAAAATTCAGAGGTTTGGCAACTGGCATGTACTTAGGACGGTTGCACTGTCCCAGGGCCACGTGTTCAAATTTTGCAACCTTCTGACAAGCCAAATCAACAGGGAAGCCAGATTTGCTTAACAACGGAGTTAATAACAACTGCAGTGATTCATTTAGCAACGAAGGCAAGAAAATGGGGCAAAACTCACTTAACAAATTTGCCTTCCAACTCTTCTGTTATTCCTGAGAGAATTAATCAGTGGAACGACTTCCCTCCAGAAATTTTGAGTGTTCCCTCATCACTGGAAGCTTATAAGAAGAGACTGGACAGCCCTTTTTGTCTGGAATGGTCTAAGGTCTCCTCCAGCAGGGGCTTCAGCAGGGGGTTGGACTAGAAGGCCTCCAGGGTCCCTTCCAACTCTTGTTATTCCGCCCCCCTTCAGCGTGAAACTAATCCAGAAAGCGTGAATATTCTTCTTTTTTCCCTCCTCACCGTACCTCCTTCTGCACCTGCTGGCTTAACACTGCAGAATGTTTTACAAAAGGCTCCATGGCCAGCCAGGCATTTCTGAATAATTCAGACAGAGCTGAGATCCCTCATACTGTGTCTGCCCTCAGAGTAACATAAGGCGAACCCACCTCTGACGGGGAGCTGCCATCTGGCTGTTAAGGCAGAAAATATGAGTTTGTTTCCAAAGCCAAACAAACATTTTTCAGAGACCTGCACTTCAGGACTTTGATACCCTTTTGTCTGTTTAAAGCAAGGTCACATGCACTGCTGACACACGTCTTCAGTCGCAGAGGTTTCTGTCCCACGAATTTGAGCCACAATTCAATTATTCATACTGCAAAGAGCTGGCTTGCTGGTATAATCCTTGGGGTATATAGTAAATTACATGCTGTCGACATTTGCAAAATTCTTAAATTTGGAGAGCCTGGTTGTCTCTCCAATTCATTGTTTTATTTCTTCTTGGTGTTTTTTTTTTCCAGCATGCACAATTTTATATCTGGTTTTTGTTTTTTGTGTTTTTTGAAAGCTGCCTGTGGTGATTCAGTTTTGAAAGCTAAAAGCAATTGAAAAGGTAAGTGAAAACAGAAATGACTCCTGCCCACATGCTTCTGAAGGATGAGTCAGGAGAGAAACAAGAGAGATGCTAGGAACACCTGACTATCAAGGACATCATGAAGAATGACCAATTAAGATCACAAAACTCTGTGAAGTATAAATTGATAGGTCTGTGCCTCAGACTGGCTTGAACCCTGAACAAAAAAAAGAGAGTCTATAATCTTTCCTGTTTTGCCACTTTGCCTAAAGGCAGCTCCTTAAAAATATTGAAAAGTTATTGCAGGAAGTGAAATGAAGAGAAATAAAAAGTTCCATCAGTTGTTATACTCCACTGGATCAGGCCCGGTAACTGGTTTTTTACAAATTCAAGGCCAAGAAGTAAACTGGGCTCAGTTAATACACTCTGTATGAAAAAAATGTTTTTCTCTTACTTCTTTAACCTAGGGCATCTGATAAATAGGTATAACTGGTAACTAGTTTTGTATCATTGAGAGAGAATTAACAAGTTAAAAAAATAATTATATCCCCCCAAAACAGGATGACTTTTGTCTAGTTTCAAAAACATGCTAAGTGGCATAGACCAACCCAGAATATAAAAGGATGTAATATAATATATAATATAATGATATATGACAATATATAAGAAATAAATAGAATATAAAATAGAATTCTTTATTGGCCAAGTGTGTTTGGACACACAGGGAATTTGTCTTTGGTGCATATGCGCTCAGTGTACATAAAAGAAAAGATACATTTGTCAAGAATCTAAAATATAATAGAAAATAAATAATATACATATAAATATACATGTGTGTATATGTAGATAGATAATAAATAGAGATAGATATGAGAGATTACATAGAATGTATATATGTATGCATGTATGTATGTATGGCATTCAGCTTTGTTCGGGTATTTTCCCACGTCATAGTAGTTGTGCTTTTAAAGTTGTAGCAACGTTTTGGCAGAATCTCATCTGCCATTATCAGGCTTCTGTATTGTGTTCATCTGTGTACCCGAACAAAGTGTACCCGAACAAAGCTGAATACCATACATGTAAGTACCCACGAAAACTTAACATACATACATACATACATACATACATACATACATACATACATACATATATATATATATATATATATATATATATATATATATATATATATATATATCTATATATATCTATATATATATATATATATATATATATATATATATATAATTTTAAAATTTGGCTAGCCCCAAATTTAAAAATGAAACGGCTGTGAAAGTCTGACTCACAGACAAACACAACACAGAAGCCTGATGATGGCAGATGAGATTCTGCCGAAACGTTGCTACAACTTTAAAAGCACAACTATAATGACGTGGGAAAATACCTGAACAAGGCTGAATACCATACATGTAAGTACCTGTGAAAACTTAAGAAATATATATATATATATATATATATATATATATATATATATATATATATATACACACATATATATACATATACATATACATATATACAGAGAGAGAGAGAGAGAGTGATCTCGATCGATCCACACTTTTGTGAGCACAAATTTACCAAAGTCACGGGAACCTTATCAATTGTAGTTTATTCAACTATTTGTTTAAGCATGGCTATTAAATATGAAGTGGTATGCCACAAAAATGGATTCAGCTACTATTCATTTGCTCACCAAAATGAAAACATAATCTGGAGATGTATCTGAAAATTCAAATTTTATATAACAAAGATAAGCAGTGTTTTGGTTTCTTCCAGTTGAAAAGGAACCAAAATCTTTCGTGTCCATCCTCATTGTATCAAAAAGGGAAATTGTTACAAAATTTGTGTGAAAGCTATGTTACAGAAGTTTGTCAAAAATCTTACAGTTTGTCTAAAACAGGATGACAAAGTTTGATACTTGATAGATATTTGCAAAGACTGGATACAATTTTTTGTATCACTGACCTAAAGTAACCAAAACTTTCAGATTATTGTTTCCTCCTTTTTATTCAATTCAAATTAGCTACTTTTCAATCTAACTCAGGGAAGAATCTAATCAACGAATACAAACCACTACAAAAGGGTTGCATTTTTAATTAAGTCCAATTATTCTCCAAGCATATTTAGGTTAATATAATCAAGCACCAACACTCCTAAAAATAATTCAGTTTCCTTTTTTTTTTCTCTCTCCAAAGTGGAATTGACAACTAAACTGGTTTCTCTGCAATATTGTAGAAATAGAAAATCACAAGTAATTTAAAATCAAGCCTCATGACCCTGCTCAGTTAAGGCAGAAGGAGAATTGTAGAGTTGGAAAAGACCTCAATAGAAGCTCATTTGACCCTTTGCGACGTGAAGGAAAACCAAATGAACCATCCAGCTTTTTCCTAAAAGCTTCCAGAGATAGAGAATCTCAGAATGTCAGAAAAATCCAGTTTAAGTCACCAGGGAGCTATGGTAGATTATCTTGCACAAAATACACTCCAATTTACAGTTGCTTAAACAACCCAATAATCTTCTAAATTTCTTGCAAGAACCATACATTGTTTATTTGCTATGTCAAGCACAATATAGCAAAACTGTATTATTCTATTGGAAAGTAGAAAAATAACCAGCAGATTGGCCAGCCAAACACCTTCTTGAAAAGCAATCTTCTTGATAATACCACTAACTCATTATCAGAGAGAATCCATACTTCTCTCAAGTTGAGAACAGCTTGAAAGGGGGTCAAAACGTTTGTCCCAATGGCACTCCAGCCTCTTCCAATGTAGAACTTGGAATCCTAGAGCTGGAAGGGACACCTCAGAGATCTTCTAGTCCAACCCACCCACCCCCACTCAAGGCAGATCTTATACCCTCCTGGTCAAATTGACTATCACTAAGTGTTGTATCTTATGATTCTTGATGAATGTATTTTTTATGTACACTGAGAGCTTATGCACCAAAGACACATTCCTCGTGTGTCCAATCACACTTGGCCAATAAAGAATTCTATTCCTATGTCACCGAGGAGGGGGGGAAAGGGGGCTGCCCAGTATATTTCTGAAAACCTCCAGTACTTTCAATTTCTCTTGAACATTTGCAACTGGAATTGTACAAAAGAGAGAATACACGTGGGATCGAGAAGATAACAGATAATCAGAGTTGGAAGGGACCTTGTAGGTCATATAGTCCAACCCCCTGCCTAAGCGGGAGACCCTACACCATTCCTGACAAATGGCAGTCCACTCTCTTCTTGAAAGTCTCAAGTGATGAAGCAACTTCTGAAAGCAACTTCTGTTCCATGGGTTGATTGTTCTCCCTGTCCGAAAATTCCTCATTTCTAGGACTTGAATCTCTCCTTGTTCAGTTTCCATCCATTATTCCTTGTCTGGCCTTCAGGTGCCTTGGAAGACAGCTTGACCCCTTCCTCCTCTCTGGGGCAGCCCCTCAACTATTGGAAGACTGCTCTCTTGTCTCCCCTGGTCCTTCTCTCTTCCCTAGACTGGCCAGGCCCAGTTCCTGCAACCAGTTCCTGTTTGTTGTATGTTTTAGCCTCCAGTCCCCTAATCAACCTGGTTGCTCTTCTCTGCACTTTTTCTCGAGTCTCAACATCATTTTTATAATGTGGTGACCAAAACTGGATGCAGTACTCCAGGTGTGGCCTTACTAAGGCTTTACAGAGTGGCATTAGTACCTCCCTTGATCTTGATTGTATCCCTCTGTTAATACAATTTAGGATTGCATTGGCTTTTTTGGCTGCAACCTAACTTCAACATTATAACCCAGGAGGGAGAGTGGGGGGGGGGTTCCTTTGGGGGTCAGCTCCTTGGATGGAAAGAGAAATTAGAAACAGAACTGTGAAATCGGGGCACAATATCCACCCCACAATTAATCAAGCTACCAAGCCATTTTAAAATCTGGGGTTCAGCTATTTTACAGGTGATGCAGCTCGTAGACCTGGGCAAATAAACCTAGAGGTTCTGAAGATTTGTGCAGGTGGTCCTTGACTTATAACCATTCATTTAGTGACTGTTCGAAGTTACAACGCCACTGCAAACAAGGGAAGTCCTTGCCCTGGGGCACGAATATTCTCCTTTATTTATAAACACGGAAAATAGTCACTTATGACTGGTCTTCACACTTACAACTGTGACAGCATGCCCACGGTCATGTGATCAAAATACCTGGCAACTGGCATGTACTTAGGATGGTTGTACTGTCCCGGGGTCACGTGACCACCATTGGTATCCTTCTCAGCCGGCTTCCGAAAAGCAAACTCAATGGGGGGAAATCGGATTCGTTTAACAAGGGGATCCACTTAACAACTGCAGTGACCCGCTCAGGTTGTAAAATGAGGTGCAACAACTGCCTCACGTAGGAACAGAAATTTGGGGCTGAATGGTGCTCGAAAGTCGAGATCTAGTGTATCTTTCTCTTTCTCCCTTGCCTTTCACTTCCCTTCTTTCCTCAGCTATTTGCAAAACTCCCTCAGGCAGCCATTTTGCTTCCTGGCATTTCTTTTTCTTTGGGGTGGTTTTAGTTGCTGCTACTTGTACAATGTTGTGAACCTCCATCCATGGTTCTCCAGGCACTCTGTCTATCAGGTCTAATTTCTGAAATTTATTTGTCACCTCTACTGTATATTCATCAGGGATAGGATTTAGTTCATACCTGAGTAGCCTAGTGCTTTCCCCCACTTTGTTCAATTGAAGCCTAAATTTTGCAACGAGAAGCTCATGATCCGAGCCACAGTCTTGTTTTAACTGGCTGTACGGAGCTTCTCCATCCCTGGCTGCAGAGCACTCCCTGGGGAAGAGCCTAATGCTGGGAAGGATGCGGGGCAAAAGAAGATGAGGGGGACAACAGAGGAGGAGGAGGCAGTCGGCGTGAGCTTCAATGGACTCCAGAAGATGGTTGAGGACAGGAAGGCCTGGAAGAACGTTGTCCATGGGGTCGCGATGGGTCGGACACGACTTCGCAACTAACAACAACCTGTACAGAGCAACCTGTCCGTCTCATGAACAGAATCTAAGAGCTGTTTTACTACACACTTTACTGCCGGGGTCTCACCGAGCAAAGAAAACTGGGCTGGATGAAGAAAAAAAAAGAAAGAAAGAAAACAACGCAATAGCAACCCAGCTGTGCTGTCTCGTCTCTTTGCTCCTACGCTGAATCAAAGCCTTGGATATCACCGATGCAAATTTGCCAACGTATTTCTTTCACTAGGAAGCAGAATCCTGCCAGGAGGAGGAATCTGCGCAGCTGCCACAAAGTACAGATTTAAATCAACCCTACCCAAGCTGGTGGCTTTCCAGATGACTTGCAATGACAAATCCTCAGCTTGAGACGCATGGACAATGCAGGAAACACACCCATCACGTCCCTTCTCAAGCACGTTTTCTGCTTCAGATTGGAATAGCTGCGCATTCCTGTTTGACATCAGGTTAAGCACAGGGGTTTTAGTATAATAATAGCACCATTAAGATGCTGGAATCGGACTGGGGAGACCGGGGCTTGGGGGGCAAGTCCCACGTTTCTGCCAGGGGTTTCTTTTTGGGCGCAACCTTAAATTGACACATACCAGCCCTTCCCTAGACTCTCACTCGATATCCGAAACAGGCATCCTCTCTTGGTGCAACTAATTAACATTAGGGTGGTTGTTTTAAGAACGAAAGGGAGATTTCCAGTTAAAAACTCCCCTAAGCTCAGGAGAAAAGAAGTGCAATAGTGATAGAAATAATAATCATAATAATAATACGGTAAAGAGGTTTCAGGTCTCCTAGGCCATTGGCTTCTGTGCAGAAGGAACAGAATAAGCAGCACTAAAGAAATAAATAAATCAACTTTCTAATGTTAAAGAACAACAGGATCCATCAATGACCCACCCATTTTGTATGTGTCTACCACAAGAAAAATGCTGAATTATCAATAAGTGGGTTGTGTGTTTGTGTGTGGGTAGATAGAGGGGGAGAAGGAGGAAGAGAGAGAGAGAGAGACGATAGAGATGATGGGTGGGTGGATGGAGATAGAAAGGCTGGGTCAGTGAGAGACACAGAGAGAGAGGAGAGAGAAAAATGAGGAAGAAGGGAGAGAGATGTGCGTGTGGGAGAGAGAGAGATGAGAAAGTAGGCGAGATAGAAAAGGATATAGTAGGTAGGCAGTAGATAGACGAGAAAGGAGAGGTGTGCGTGTGTGTGTGAGGGAGACAGTGATAGATGAGAGTAGGTAGGCTAGCTAAGAGAAAGAGATATGGGTAGGCAGGTAGAGAGAGAGATGAGAGGGAGGAAGGGGGAAGAGAGAGAGAGAGAGAATGAGAGAATATATGTAGCTGCCATAAGCTGAACAACTTCCAGCATCCCTCAGCAATGATCACGCGCTAGCTAACAGCACTGGAAACCGCATAAAATCAATTCAAAGGTCCCAAAGAACAAGCCCACCCATTAATTCTCCTCCACTTCTTGCTGACCCCCCGGGGGGCGGGGGAGGAAATTCTGAATTAAAGATGGTTCGAGTCTCGGTGGTCCCTGAATTCATCCCCACTCCCACTTCCACCTCGAATGACAAAAAGAAAAAGCTTAAATGTCTATAGAGGGAAGGCTTCTGGTGATTCTTTACCTGGATCCCAAATATGGAAGTCATTTGGACCAACGTGCTACCCCAACAATGCACTTCTTCAGTACTTTACGCACAAAGAAAAGATCGTCTCACCACTAAATTTAAGGGTTTGCAGCCCTTTCTCGCAGCTACTCCCCCCCGCCCACCAGGACACCATCCATTTTTGGAAGCACCCCAAAAGGGCCATTGGGCAGAGATTCCTCCCTCTACTCTGATCCAACCTCGTCCTTGTAAGCTTCCAAGACAGTCACTAGAAAGCTGGTCTCTGCTCTGAGCCACTCACCCAAGTCCAGCTTACCTCGGAAAGGTTCTTACCTGTCTTCCTCGCCATCCAGAGCGGCCAGAGGAAGTCCCTTCAGCGGGAAGAGGGAAGAGACCATGCTCCCATCTGCCAAGGCCGAGGAGGTGCAGAGGCCGCTGCTTTCGGCGCCACCGAGAGGCTGGGTTAAGCCCACCAGGAAGGCCTCCGCGGGGCGCTTGGCCTCTTCAGTTCGGCTCATGATGGACTGAGCGAGGGACTGTGCAGAGAACTGGGAAGAGCTGGGGGCTCCCGGCAAATTCATGCCCGTGGGAAGCAAGGCAGGCTGAGAGGCGGCGTTCTGGACCAGGCTCCCGTTCTGTATACTCAAGGCGGCTGGGCAAGGGTCTTGGAAGGAGCCAGGCCGACGGGTGCAGGGGGCATACTGGAAGCCGAGTGGCCGGGCAGAGCGCTAACGGAAGGGATTGGGCTAACAGGAGGCAACTGGGCCATTCCTTGAACCAGAGGATCGGCGGCTTGCATGGGCACCAGGTTGCCCGGGGGCGGGATGCCCAAAGTCTGAGGAAGGCCCGACGGAACACTTTGGGATCCTGGGTGAACAGCCCCCGTAGGGACCGGCGGAGCTCCTTGGGAGGGGGCAGGAACAGCAGCGCTGGGGCCCAGCACGGAAGGAGCCATCGGGTTGGCGACCGAGGGCCGCTGGGCCATGGGAGCGGCACCTCCGGGTTGCCCGACATTCATCAGGGCAGTGGGAGCACCCACGGCTGGGATGGCCGGCTGGGCCTGGGGAGGCACCCCCGGGAGGTGTGCCTGGACAGGAAGCGGCATGCTTGGAGGCTGAGCGACAGGCACGGCCGACCCGCTCCCGACGATCGCCGTGCCCGGCTGCAGAGAAGGTGCTGGAAGCATCTGCGGCGGCTGGATGTACTCGGGCAATGAGGTTTGGGCGACGGGCTTCGCGTGCTGCCCTGGAGCCATCTGCCTAGGCATGGGTGGCAGGGCAGCGGGGTGCTGAGCCTGCCCCGGCCCGAAAGGTAACGGCTGGGGCTGCGGAGCGACTGGACCTGCAGAGACCGGCGGTGGGGTGAACGGTTGGGTGGCCAGAGTTGGTTGATGGCCACCAACGATGGTCAACGGAGGAGGAACGGCTGAGGTGGGAGGGGGCGCCCCTTGCTTCTGAGGAGGGTAGCTGACCTCTTGAGGATGCGGCGGCTGGACTTGGGAGAGTTGGGACTGAGACATACTCTGGGGGAGCCCCGGTGTGGCCCCGGCACTGGTGAACTCCATCGGCAGAGGGCCGCCTTGGAACCCTTGCGGCTGTGTCCCAGGAGGCGCCCCCATCTCTCCACTGCCCACGCTCTCGGTGTAGTGGCTCAGGGTGCTGCTGACGGAGCTCCCGCTGGTGCTCTCCCTTTCGGAGGCCACGTCGAGGAGAGCGTCCATGGCTTTCGCCATGGCGGCGTTTTCAGCCACCGCCCCGGGGTTCTCCTTGTCATAGAACTCGGTGCAAGTCCATCGGCCTTTCTTAAAGTGCTCCGAACTCGAATCTAACTTCACCACACGGAAGCGGGAGGTGCTGCCGGAGGGCTGCAGGTGACCTACTGCCGTGCCCCCCGCAGCTGAGTGACCCACACTTCCGGAGGCATTCGAGGAGGCCCCGGTGCCGTTACCTATCCCGCCGGAGAGCGCCGCGTGTCCAGAGTGGCTCCCTCCGGGCAAGGCCATGCCGTTGCCAGCAGCGGCAAGGTTCGTGAGGGTCTTGCCCACCTGACGGGCCCTGCCACTCGCGCCCACGGCTCCCCCGGCAGAGGCAGCTCCCGCGTGGAAGTGAGCCACGGTGGCCCCCGCAAGAGCTGCCACGGAGGATGCTCCCGGAGGGCCAGGTCTGGCGCTCTCCAAGCCTCCCGCGACGGGCAGCCGTCGGAAGGACGGGCTGGAGGGAGACCCTGCAGACACGGGCGGGGGGACCCCGGCGTGGGAGGGCGGCTGGGGGAGGCCCCCGTGGGCGTAGTGGGGCCCGTGGGCGCTGCCGTTGGTCAGGCCCCGGGGCTGCTGGGCCGGGGGCCGAGGCTGGTTGGGCGAGACGGCCCCGGGGCTGTCGGCCTCGTGGAAGTTGTTGAGCGTCTCCTCCGAGGAGCTGCGCTCCGGCTCGCCCAAGTCGGTGGCCCGGGAGAGCGAGACGTCCAGGATCTCGGAGGAGGAGAAGTCCTCGGTGTGCGACTCGTCCAAGTCGTCGTAACTCTCCGTGTCTTCGGCGATGCTGTTGTTGGAGCTGAGGCTGGCCGAGATCTGCGCCGGGGTCACGCTGGTGATCTGGAAGCCGCTCTTCTTCTTCAACTGGGCGCCCGCCGGCCCGACGCCTCCGCCGCCTCCTCCTCCTCCTCCCGCCTGCGAGAGCAGCGCCAGGCTCTGCGGCGGAGGAGCCCCGGAGGGCAGGACGAGACGGAGACCGAGACCGAGGAGGAAGAGGCGGAGGAGGAGGCGGCGGCGGCAGGGGCAGCCGGCGTCGGCTGGACCAGCAGGCCGGGTGGGAAGTCCTCCAAGCCGGCGCCGCTGCCGCCCCTGCGAGGCAGCATCGCGGGCTGCGCCATCTTCTTCCTCTCCCGCGCCTCCGCCGCTGAGTCAGGCTGCTGCTGCTGCTGCTGCTGCTGCATTGGGGCCGGCGAGAGGAAGGCCCGACGCCGACGCCTCCTCAGGCGCCGCCCCGACCGGGCTCGGAGGAGGAGGCGGAGGAGGAGGAGGGGAGGCGGCCGCCGCCCCGACCCTTCTTCCCTCAGCGGCGGCGGCGAGAGGAGGCGGCCGGCTTGCCCTGAGGAAGAAGAAGAAGAAGGGGACGAGGAGGAGGAGGAGGAGGAAGGAGGGCGCGCAGGAGCCAACCCTGGCGACGCGGACGCGAGGCAGCCCCCGCCGGCCGCGGCCCCATCCAGAGACGCCGCCGCCGCCGCCTCCCAGCTCCTCACGGGGGCACCGAGCGGCCGGAGCAGCCCCGCTTCTCCTCCTCAGGCCGAACGCCGCCGCCGCCGCCGCCCCGTCGGAGCCGCCTTGGCGAGGCCGGAGCTCGGCTCGCTCTCTGAGGGGAGGGGGCGGGGTGGGGGGGAGAGAGAGAGAGAGAGAGAGAGAGAGAAGCGCGCGCGGCCGGGCTGAGGAGACGCTCCGCCTCTTCTGGAGCTGCGCTGGGTGGGCGGGGGGAGGAGGGGGAAGAGAAGGAGGGGGAGGCTGGCTTAAAAGGGGAGGGGGGAGGCGGGCGAGAGATGGCGCAGGCGCTGCCCCCCCGCCGCAGACATCAAAGGGCCCGGCGGGACGAAAGCGGGTGGGGGGAGGGAGGCGGGGAGTGGCCGAAGGGCTTCGGCTACTCTGGCGGAAACGGACGAAGCGAAATCGGAGGGGAGGGGGCGGTGTCCGCCGCAGATATCAGCGGCCCGTCGGGAACGGGTGGCCGAAGGGCTTCGGCTAAGCTGGCGGAAACGGACGAGGCTAGGCGGGGAGGTGTCGGGGGCGCAGACGCATATAAAGAGACCGTCGGGAAAGGGTTTCGGCTACTGTGGCGGAAACGGCCGAAGCTAGCCGGAGGGAGGGAGGATTGATTTCTGGGAGCAGCGGCCCCGCCGCAGACATAAAGAACCTGTCGAGACTGAGGAGAAGGCGGGAGGGAGGGAGGCCGAAGGGCTTCGGCTCCCCTGGCGGAAATGGCCGAGGCTGGCCTGGAGGGGAGGGGTGGGGTCTGGCCCGGGCTGCGCCTGGGAAAGCCGGCTGGGGAAGGTGGGTGGCCCGCAGCAGGTTGGGCCGGCATCTAGCCCAGAGGTCCGGTAGAGGGGGGGAGGGTTTGGAGGATCGCAGGGATTCCCCGGGGAGTGAGGGACCCCCTCTCTGAGTGACTCGGGAGGGGCAAAACCAAAGGGAGAGGTCCGGGTTCAAAGGAAGGGGGCCTTGGTGATCTCCGGGTTGGGTGGGGTTTCTTGCAGACGTTTCATTACCCAACTAGGTAACATCATCAGTGCTAGGAGGGAGGGGGTAAGCAGAGAGGAGGAGGAGTGTGAGATCCTTGTTGCTCTCTGGGCTGGGAGGGTTTCCTTGCAGACGTTTCATTACCCAACTAGGAGACATCATCAGTGCTAGGAGGGAGGGGGTGTTTGTGTGAAGGGGAGGACTACAATGACTATGGGGTCCCTGGTGCTCTCTGAACTTGGTGGTTTTCTTGCAGACATTTCAGGACCCATCTAGGTAACACCATCAGTTCTAACTAGGACTCCCTACTAGCTCTGATGATGTTACCTAGTTGGGTCATGAAAGTGGTTCCTTCCCCAAACCCCAAAAACTTTAACCTTAGACTGTCTACTATTGACCTCAACCCTTTCCTAAGAGGTCTGTAGGGGGTGTGCATAAGCGCACCAACGTGCCTACCGTCCCTGTCCTATTGTTTCTTTTATTTTTCTTATATGTATCCATGTATTCATAACTATGTCTTTACTCATACCTATTATCTTGTAAGCAATTGACAAACCAAATAAATAAATAAAAATAAATAATAAAATAAATAAAATAAATGTCTGCAAGAAAACCAAGCTCAGAGAGCACCAAGGACCCCACAGTCATCATCTCCTCCTCCTCCTCCTCCACTAGCAATGAAGTTGTTACCTAGTTGGGTAAGAAACGCTTGCAACGAAACCCTCCCAGCCCAGAGAGCACCAAAGAGCTCAAGCTCCTCCCCTCTGCAAACCCCCCTCCCTTCTGGCACTGATGCAGTTATCTAGTTGGGTCACAAACGTCTGCAAGTAAACCACCAAGCTCAGAGAGCACCAGAAGCAAGTCCATTCCTCCTCCTCCTCCTTCTCTCCACAACCCACCTCCCTTCTGGCACTGATGATGTTACCTAGTTGGGTCATGAAACGTCTGCAAGAAAACAACCAAGTTTAGGGAGCACCAAGGACCCAGCAAAGAAGCCTCGTGTTCCCTGCCCCACAATACCCTGGATTTTCCCAGAATTCTGCCCTGTAAGTGAAGCCGTGTGGGTCTCTCTGTGTGTGTTTGTGAGTGTGTTTCTGTGATGGGGTAGTGTTGGAAAACCGGAGGGGCGCAATTGAGAAGAACAGCCATCTCTGGAGAACATCCATCTCTGAGGTGGCTAAAAAGTTTGTCATTGTAGACGTGTTGTACTCTGACAATAAAGGAAATTAAATTAAGTCAGCACCAACCTGATGGGGCAGACTCCAAGGAATGCAAAGTTCACCTATTGACAGGGGTCCCCAAACTTGGCAACTTTAAGACTTGTGGACTTCTGGGAGTTGAAGTCCACAAGTCTTAAAAGTTGCCAGGTTTGGAGACCTCTGACCAATGAGCTTCTCCTCTTAAATCTTCTGATTCTCCTTTCTCGACCTGAGATATCGAGCACACCTGCCAGGTGTGTTTTGATCATGGGCTTCCGGGTTGGCACACTTTTCTAACGGTGCCGCTTTTGACCTCTCATCAGATTTGAGGTTGTAAACTCCACAACCCCCACCCAACCAGGAATTGTAATAGCCCCATCTCCCGGAAATGTTTTGTTTTGGAGACCCCAAAATAAATGGACCAGGAACATGCAGATTTACGAAAGTGGGGCTAGATGGGTGACTTTGGGCCAGCCTCTCAGCCCAACCTACCTCACAAGGTGGTCGTGGGGAAAATAGGGGTGTTGGACATGTTCCCTTTCTTGATTGGGATAAAGATGGATGGATGGATGGATGATAGGATAGATATATATGTGATAGATATCAAATGGATGGATGGATTAGATCAATTGATGCGGTAGATGATAAGTAAGATATATGATAGATAGATTGATAGATTGATAGATGGATGATAGATTGATGGATGATAGATTGTTGGATGTAGATGGATATGATAGGGAGGTGGATGATGATAGATCGATTGACGGTAGATGATCGGTAGATATAGATTAGATAAATTGATGGATGGGCGGACAGATTGATAGATGGATGATAGATCGATTGATGGATGATTGATGGATGGATGATATTGATAGATGATTGATCGATGATAGATTAGATAGATAGATAGATAGATAGATAGATAGATAGATAGATAGATAGATAGAAAGGGGTGTGTGTGTGTATGTATCAAAAGTTTATAGTCCTCAGGTTTTCCCCTCCCTCCCCCAATACCGGGCAGCTGAGTGTGAGAGTGGCGTTTGTGCATTCCTATCACAGAGTGAGAGCTACTTCCTGCTCCCCAAGCTACCTGCAGCGAGCCCATGGATAGCAAAGGGGAAGGCCAGGGGGGAGGAATAATGGCATTGTTAGCAAGAAGAGAAAAGGTGATTTGCATGGGAAAAGGCTTGTTCTCTTTTGAACCCGGCTCCCCAGGAGACCTCCTGAGAAGAAAAAGCCCTGGAAGAGAGGAATCGACTAATAAAGAAATCCCGGAGCTGCTCAGCCTCACTGGATCCCTTTTACAAGCCTTTTACAAGCAGGACTGGCCTCTTTGAACATCTGGCCGCATAAAAAGAAAAACTCGGCAAGCACTTCAAGGGGGGAAAAAAAGCAATCGCCTTGTTTTTAAGCCGTTTCCAATCCACGTAAAAGTATAATTAGAGTGAAAAGGAGATTCCTCCCACCCAAAATGATGACCCAAGGTTAAAGGACAAAGTTGGGATGGGAAAAGCTATTCCGAATCCCTATAGATCCAATAAAAGCAGGATATATAAATAAATATAATGGGCAATGACTAGAGGAATGAAAATCCACCGGGGGGACTCCCTTTTTACTTTTAAAAATAAATAAATACATAGGTTTAAAATTTTTAAAATTCATGTAAGGCCATAAGGCCGTAAGGCTAAAATGGACATAGATGTCGTGTGTATCAGTCCCTGGTTATCCATCTCCCATTAAAAATGATTGCTGCTTCCAAATCTGAGATATATGTCATCATTTTAATATTCTCATTTGGAGGGGAGGGAGGGTTAAACGTAGGAAGAAATACATTCCACTGTTTTTAATTTACTTTATTCATTGAATACACATCTAACAGTAACTGAGACATAAGCTGTGTGGGGAAGAGATTGTGAAGTTTGCTTCTGTATTTCCTCTGATAGGAAATATCATGTGTGTGTGTGTGTGTGTGTACACACACACGTACACACACACACACTAGCTCGATACCCGTGTTTCACTACAAAACTATGTGATTGGGCTTTAGTTTTTGGGGAGGAAAATAAGGAGGAAAAAATTCTGCCTCTGCCTACCAGCATCCATCAGTATTCATCTGGCTAGCATCCTGTCAGTGTGTGAGAGTTGAGGGCTGTTTGGAAACTAAAAGATTATTTGCTGTGTGAGCAAGGAGACAGCAAGGAGCCTGGGCATGGCTTAGCTCAACTGTTCTGTACTAAAGCTGCTTGGTGCTGCTGTGAAACTGAAACTCCTCTGCTTGTGTTTTGCCTTTGGAAGAGATTTCTTTCCAGGTGGGGAGGGGGAGTAGAACTCCTTAGCATCGGAGCGTGTTAATAATAATAATAATATAGGAAATTCTAATGCTCTGATGGTCATTTCAAAAAAGCCAAGAGGAACATACGTGCCCAATTTCAAGTTTGTAGGCTTTACGGTTCTGGAGATTTTGTGATGATGCTTGAGTGATATTTTGCTTTTATATATATATAGATTTGGAAATGTTGGTTTTTTTCATGACTGGGAATCAGTGCGCCTGCGACTGAAGTGGTTTTTACTGTTTCTTTACAAATGAGTGATTCATTTTCCTAAACAATTTTTTAAAGTCATAGTCCGTTCAAAAATTATGTGGCTCTGAAGTTACACAGGGCTTTTATAAACCCTTGAAATTTGTTCTGAGCGATGGAGAACTTTAACAAGAAAGTTGCACTTTATAACTAATCCGTATGGCGTTAATATGGATTCAGCGATCCGGACAGCTGAATTGTCCCAACTTTCGAAGCACAAAGCTGCCAATCGTGTTATATTTACATTATAAACTAGGGCAATCTTAAGTGCCTTGGAATTAAATGAGAGAGGAGAGACTTTTGGCTTCATGCAAGGAAAGCAGCAGAAGCAGCAGAAGTCTTTCTTTCTCTCCCCCAAACCACCAGAAATGAGTCTTTGCCGGCGCAGCCTCTTGGAGCAGGAGGCCTTGTAGAGTCCCAAAGACTCATTTCTGGCGGAGTTTGGGGGAGAGAAAGACTTTGGCGGCTTTCCTTCCTTGCAGCCAAAAGCAGAAGCAGAAAGAAGCAGCCCGGTGGCCAGGCCAGGCGCCTGGAGCCAGTGGGGCAAGTTCCCTCCCTCCGCCCTTTCCCCTCTCCCCTCCCTACCTCCTGTTGTTCGCAATGCAAGCAATGCAAGCCTTGTGTTCCCGCACAGCCTGGATTAATTGCTTTGGGGGAGACATTTCTCTGCAGAGCACCAAAATTGGCAACCACTGGTCTAGAAGACCTCCAAGGAAGACCTTCCAACTTTGTTGTTCTGGATGGACCGTTGAGTCTTTCTCTGTGTTCAGTTTTCTGTTTCTTTCCCAACTTGAGTTCGCATCCAACCCTCATGGATCAAACTCCTTTTTCTTGATCTGCCTTACCAAGTGGTTGAAAACAGATCTGTCTCTTTTTGTACTCCCTAAGAGGCTGGGGAATGTAGAATTATAACAACCAACATTAACTGTTTTTAACACAGGACTCCAGAATCCTCGTCACCGTGAACACCTGCAAGCCTGCAAACTAATCGGAATTCTTCAGAGCTCTGCATAATGGATTGCCTTCTGTTCTTCTCTGCTGCAGACACAATTAAACACCCAGACGTGAAATATGATGTCCTTGTGATTCTGGAGACACAATCAACCCTGTCCTCCTTTATTGCCGTTAGCACGGAGATCACCAAAAAGGACCAGAGAATGCCAATCCTCCAGCAATTCCCAGCAGAGTTGATAATTTATAACAAGGGAGAGTTGCTACTTATTGCAGCTAAGATGTTCAGAAATTGTTGGAAGTAAGGTGGAAAGCATAAGCATCTTTGTATGGCTGAATTCTGGGCCCTTCCTTGAACCTTCTAAGTCCAAATTCTGCATATAAGAAATTAATTCTCACCTAAAGTATTAAGCCTATTATAAATATATATATTTGCTTCAAAGCAACTGGATTGCACTTGAGGTTTGTTTCCATTTTTCTTCAAAAAGCACCCTGAGTATTAAGTTACAAGCTAAAGATTCACAATAATAAAAAAAAAAATCAAAGTACAGCAGTAACTCCCCAAATTAAACCTTATCTGCTGAGTTTAGACTTATTTGCGGTAGGCCGTTTTGATTGCAAAACTCTTCACATTCAGGATATTCTGAAGATCTCTATCCAAATATTTAGAGTGATCAGGGTTTATTTTTATTTTCTTATCCTGTGTTCTTTCATTTCAGTTATGGCATGTATTGCAACTTTAAAACCAGAGCATAACGGGGAGGAAGGAACATTGCCCGATTAACACACACTAAACTGAGCAGATAAACACCTAACTGCCTGTTTTTGTTCCCTGATGAAAATTCTCCATCACAGAAATGAGGACAAAGCAACAATAAAAGATAAAATGAGCCCATTATTTTCAAGCTACAGTACAAAAAAGTAGTTTCCAAAGCCTTTCTCTTGTATATGTTTTTTTTCTCTTTTAATAAGTAAATAAGTACTTTTCATAAGTAACGCTTGTTGCTGATGATAGATTTTTAGTATCACGTGAAAGTGGTGATATTTTGGAAGTTGGTCATTCTAAAAAAGAAGACTAAGGCAATTGTTGGGGACAACATCCTTAAAATAAAGACGGAGCTTCCATCATGGCTGCTGTTCTGATTTTTAACCACACCTTATGGCCATCCCTGACATAAAAGGTAAATAAAACAAGATTTAATATGATTTTTATTCACACTTACAGTAAGTAAAAAATGAATCCCTGAAGGACAATATTGCAAGATCCTAACATCACGACGAGGCCTAATGGAGTTTTAGTTTTTTCATCCAAAGAGTTCGTTTAAGTGTGGGCAATTGCATTGCATCCGATCATTTGGATGCAATGGACCAAGGGTCTTCAAACTTGGAAACTTTTAAGACTTGTGGACTTCAAACTCCCAGAATTCCTGAGCTAACATGATTGGAGAAGGAATTCTGGGAGTTGAAATCCACAAGTCTTAAAGCTGTCAAGTTTGAACACCCCTGCACTGTAGAATCTGAGGTAGAGGCCTCCAACCTTGGCTACTTTAAGACTTGTGGACTTTAATTCCCAGAATTCTCCAGCGAGCATAGCTTACTCGCTTGTAACCCCTTCCTCTGCAATCTCTCCACTTTAGGAGATTAAGAGAGGGGGAAAAAGCAGGCACAGCTGGCTGAGCAATTCTGGGAGTTGAAGTTCCACAAGACTCAAAGGGGCCGAGGTTGGAGACCCCGCTGGTCTGAGGCGTTTCAGCAAGCATCCAAAGATGGATGGGTAACCGTTACCCAGGCATAGGTTAAAAGAAAAAAGGAAAAAAAAGAGATTTAGTTGTCTTCATGAGTGATCTCTGTGGATTCCCAAACATCTTCATCCCCAGCTGGAGATGAGAAGACATCCTCTTCGCTTTGACCTACTTCGCGCGGTTGCATTTTGTTCGGGTTCAAGTCGAGAGGGCGGGTTAATTGGCAAGGCTGGCCTGCCGCCGACTTCTGCGTGCGCTCGGGGGTCGGCTCGCTGTCCGACGGAGCATCCGAAGGGCTTCCCAGACGGAATCCCAGGCCGTCGTTCTGCAGGATGTAGCGGATGCACTGAAGGATCACGTTCCTTTCGTGCCGTATGTCCTTGGCTAGAAGCTGCAGGGAAGGAAGGAAAAGCAGAAGGTGCATATTAAAGTCTCCGAGAAGCTCGATTGAAACAAGAGTGTAGAAACCATCGTGTCCCAAAGGTGGTTTTTTTTTTTTTCAGGAGGCAACTGGACTTTCTTGTTTTTTCTTTGCTTCCTGAAAAAAAAAAAAAGCACCTTTGGGACAATCATGACCTGGAGGACTGAGAATCTCTACAGACTTTTAGCTATACAATTTGGGATGAACACCCCTTGGAATGGGGTGGGAGTAGGAATGGATTTTCAGGAAGAAAAAATGCAGATTACAGGAACCATTTGCACTACTCAGGTGACCCTGAGGACACAGATAAACCTCCAAATGGCCCCAACGACCTTCTAAAAGGATGCAAATGGCCAGCTGTCTGCAAGGAGTATCAATCCTTCCATTCTCCACCGTCCAGGCAGAGCTGAAGAAGCTTCTTGGATGAGAAGTGAAATGTCTTCAAAAGAAAAAAACGAAGAAAGTCCAGTTGCCTCCTGAAAGAAAAAGCACCTTTGGGTCAACCATGACCTGGAGGACTGAGAATCTGTACAGAGTTTTAGCCATAGAATTTGGGCTGAACAACCTTTGGATGGGGTGGGAATAAGGAATGAATTTCCGGAGGAAAAGATTGCAGACTAGAGGAACCATTGGCACCACTCAGGGGACCCTGAGGACACGGAGAAACCTCCAAGTGGCCTCAACGACCCTCTAAAAGGATGCAAATGGCCGGAGGTCTGCAAGGAATATAAAACCTTCCCTTCCCCACCATCCAGTCAGAGCTGAAGAAGCTTCTCAGATGAGAAGCGGAACCTCTTCAAAAGAAACCACTGAGCCCAAATTTCCCATCGCTAATTGAAACAGTTGAGTTTTCCCCCACATTTTACGACCGTTTTTGCCAGAGTGCTTAAGCGAATCACTGCCGCTGTTAAAGTCAGTAGCGTAGTTGTTTGAGTGGATTTGGCTTCCCCGTTGACTCTGCTTGTTGAAAGGTCGCAAAAGGAAAACACGTGACCAACACCAACACCCCCGGGGACACACCAACCGTCATAAATATGAGTCAGTTGCCAAGTGCCTGAATTTTGGTCACATGAACAAAGGTCGCAATTCCGAAAAATGGTCCAGTCATCTTTTCTCAGTGTCATTGTAACTTGGAACGGTCACTGAATGAACCATTGTTAAGCTGAGAACTACCTGTAATTCTATGATATTACTATCCCATAATTTTTCAATTACTTGCAACATTCCGTACGCCATTCTGGTTTTTGTGCGTGTGATATTGACGATTATTCAGAGTTTTGCAGCGTTAATGCAGCACCAGAAAAACAAACACAGATGGCTGATGCTTCATTTAACTTCTTTATAAACACGTAAAGTGAATTTTACAATACCAGTTGTAGATTTCTCCAACATGGAGCAAACTCAAACAGAAGCAGACGTGTTACAGGTTCAGAGCAGAACAGCAACTCAACTTTTCATCAAGCAAGCAAGACACACAGCAGAGGAGAGAAGCAGTTTCATTTCCAATAGACAGACTCAGAGCTCAACATAGCGGCAGAGTTGCAGAGCTTAATATAGAGCTGTGGTGGTGAACCTGTGGCATGCAGAGCCATTACTGCCGGCACATGAGTACCCTCCCAGAAAAGGTCTATTGCGCAGGCACAGGCGCCGCCCACCCGGCAGCTGATTGTTGGGTATTTGGCACGCATGCATGGGGGCGCGGCGGCACGCAGGAGACACTCGTGCATGCGCAGAAGTGCGCAGCGCGTGCGGGGAGGTGTGTGCATGCACAGAAGCGTGCAGTGCGGGTTGCGTGAGTTGCGCATGCATGCGCAGGAGACATGGGCCCCCGTGTGCATTGCCTTCTGGGTGATTGCACACAAGCACAAGCAGGCAAGCGTGCGCACAATTATCGGCACGGGAGCCCCAAAAGGTTAGCCACTACTGATATAGAGCCACGCCTAGCCTTCTTCTAGTGTCAGTTTCCAAACAGTCCTCATTGGCTGACTTAGTTGCTATGCCGATTCAACGGCTGCCCTTGTTACCAAGGTCCATTCCAGTTCATGAATATATATACTCTTGACAACGATGCCGGATAGTTTTTTTTTTCCCCCCATGAATTTTAGCAGCTTGCTGTTCTTTGCCGTTTATTGTTCCTGCTCTGCGTGTAATCAGCCTTGAGTTGAGGTCAGTGGATGGAAAGGCCCACGGTTTGTAAATCGAGGCACAGCCCGGAACCTTCTGAGGCGTTTCTAAACAGGCAGGGTTGGAGGCAAGCTGGTCACCTGCCTTCCAGCCATAAAAAAGGTACGGAATGTCAACAGGAGATTTCGAGTTTATCAGGTTTCCACCACTACAGCTCAACTCATGCATCATGCTCAAAAGCAGCTTGCTTGAATAAACACAACGTGCTCAGCCCAAACCAAACAATCTGCATTAATAGGCTGGATAAACCCAACCTGTTTTTGCAGTGTATAGTTTGAGGAAAAGATTTGGGAGTGAAGACGGCGTAAATCAACATTTCCGTAAAAGAGACCTTTTTATACGCCCTTTTTACTTCTGATATATTGGAATAAGGCTAAGGTAAATCCTGTGCTTTTCAGGAGGTCTATTCTAAGTCCTGAATTCCATCAATCAGAATAGAGCTGTAAGGGACCATGGAGGTCTTTTAGTCCAGCCCCCTGGCTCAAGCAGGAGACCCTAGACCAGTGGTGGCTAACCTTTTTGGGCTCCTGTGTCAAAAATTGTGCACGCGCTTGCACAGCACCCAGAAGGCAATGCGTGCCCCCCTGCCCGCCCGCTATGCGTGCACGTACAATCCCCCACTCACCCACCCCTTACCTGCACTGCGCCTCATTAGCCGATTTGAGGCCTTTTTCGGCCTCCCAAAGGCTTGAGGAAGGCTTCTGCAGGCTGAAAATTAGGCCCGTTTCGTCACTTCCAGTATTTCCGGAAAAACAGGAAATGACGAAACGGGCCTAGTTTTTGGCCTGCAGAAGCCTTCCTCAAGCCTCTGGGAGGCTGAAAAAGGCCTCAAACCGGCCGAAAATCAGCTGTGAGGTGTGCACATGCGCAATGAGGTAAGTTTGCCTAAAGCTCGCGTGCCAGCACAAATGGCTCTGCGTGCCACCTATGGCACCCGTGCCACAGGTTCGCCATCACAGCCCTAGACCATTTCAGACAACTGACTGTCCACAGTCTCTTCTTAAACACCTCCAGTGTTGGAGCATCCACAACTTCTGGAGGGAAGCTGTTCCACTGGTTAATTGTTCTCACTGTCTGGAAGTTTCTTCTTAATTCCAGGTTGTTTCTCTCCTGGATTCGTTTCCACCCATTGTTTCTTCTCTTGCCTTCTGGTATTTTGGAGAATAGCTTGACTCCCTCTTCTTTGGGGCAGCCCCTCAAATACTGGAATATTGTTATCATGTCACCCCTATTCCTTCTTTTCATTGAACTAGACCTACCCAATTCCTGCAACCGTTCGTCGTATGTTTTAGCCTCCAGCCCCTTAATTATCTTTGTCGCTCTTCTCTGCCCTCTTTCTAGAGTCTCAACATCTTTTTTTATATCATGGTAATCATCTTACTTAGTCTTCTTTGCATTTTTTTTCCAAGGTCTCAACATCTTTTTCGTAATGCGGTGACCAAAACTGGATGCGGTGATTTTTTTAAAAGTTACTAAGAGGGATAGCCATTGCAGCAAGATGAGCAGCAAACAAATTTAATAATCAATAAATAATATTTCAGCCAATCTCCGGGCTAGCTGGATTCTTAAAAGTGCCTTGAAATGATGTAAATCATTACAATCAAACGACCCCAGCAATCGTCATAAATATGGGTCGGTTGTCAAGCATCTGAATTTTGACCGTGGGGAAGCGGCAACAAATAGAAATTTCCTGACAGTTACAACAATTAACCAGCGAAGCAACTTGCCTCCAGAAGTTATAAATGCTCCAACACTGAAGGTTTTAAAGAAGAGATTGGATAACCATTTGTCTGAAATGGTGTAGGTCTTCCTGCCTAAGGATGGGGTTGGACTAGAAGACCTCCAAGGTCCCTTCCAACTCTGATATTCTTTTCTATTCTATTCTAGCCTACCTTACCCTACCCTAACCTACCCTACTCTTATTCTATTCTATTTTGCATTCTATCCTATCCTATTCCATATTTTCTACTCTACTGTACTCTACTCTACATTCTATCCTACCTTATTCCATATTTTCTATTCTCCTCTACTCTACTCCTATTCCATATATTATCTATTCTATTCTGTATATTCTATTGTGTATGTTTTATTCTGTTCTATTCTACTCTATTCTATTCTACTCTACTCTATTCTTTATTCCATTCCTTATTCTATTCTACATTCCAGCTTCTATTCTATTCTATTCCTATTCTATTCTATTCATTCTTATTCTATTCTATTCTGCATTCTATCCTATCCTTTCCTATTCCATATTTTCTACTCTACTCTACTCTACTCTACTCTACTCTACTCTACTCTACTCTACTCTACTCTACTCTAATTCTATTCTATTCTATTCTATTCTATTCTATTCTATTCTATTCTACCATACTTTACTCTTACTCTATTCAACCATTGTAGGTGTGAAAAATTGCCACGTTTTTTTCAACGCTCTCGTAACTTCAAACGGTCACTAAAGGAACTCTTGTTAAGTGCAGGACCACCTGTAAAATAATAATAATAATACTGAAACGAACCGGCCTCTTACCATTTCTAGCAACGTGGGATGGTGGGCTGGCAACGCCCGCATTGTTTTCTTCTGCCTTTTCTGATTCCTCGTGTTCCTGGAATGTGCTTTTGATCTCCCTAACGTGGCCCCGTTGGGCGGGTAACGGAGAGTTTCTTGGCGATTCTGGCCCTCGCAGCTTTGAGAGCGATTGGAAGACCGAGGGGCGTTTCTGAGAACAACGACATCGTTCTCAGTTACCGCGTTTCCTCTGGGAGTGGAGGACTCTAAAACAAAGGATTGAGCAATGAATGAATGCATTAAGGACTCAAAAATAACACACGGCCACGAAAAGATATTAAATTATGGGCATTATAGGGCAGGTTTCCCTTGCATCAAACAGGACCAAGTTATTGCTGTTATGGTTAACACAGGCGATCGCAAAACCGAAGCTCATTTGACTCACGTTTTTTAGAAAAAAAGCAGGAGTCGAAAGTATCATCCATGCTCTCCATTTTATCAACTTTTAATATTGAACACGTGTTCTGTTACAGGTTTAAAATCACACAGCTTGAAGGCAAACCTATCCGTCACGTAGAATTATTTCATGCTCTTTTCACACAGTACCGATTCATAAACTGATCGGAGCATAAAATCCAAGTTCTTTACTTCTGGGTTGTTGTTTTTTGTTTTTTTGGAAATCACCGCATGGTTGCACAGTTGGCCCTAAACTCATCCCTGTATCTGTCAAAAGACACTGAAGATGAGGTGGATCCAATTTTCATGACCAGCTCTCTGGAGAACTTTTCCCAGGTGGAAGGTTGAATGAGGTGGCTGGCTCCGATTTCTTTTGGGGAATATTTTGGAACCAATTCATGCTCATATCTGGAGCAGATTAACCGAGCCGGATCTTCCAAGCTCCCCACTCAGACACAGACAACAGATAATCAGAGTTGGAAGGGACCTTGTAGGTCATCTAGAGGAGTTGATAAGTTCCATAAATTGGTCTAATCTTCGTCTAAAACCAGCTAAACAAATGCTGCCCATTTTGGGCAGTGAATTCTCCAAGTCTGTCACTCATGCACAGTATGAAAAAATGTTCCTTTTTGGCTTCCCCACAAAGCACTAAGTCCTGGCAAAACCCCTTTTATGAAACGAAGGTGAATTTCTTGCATTCACCTTCAGCCAAAGGCCTGGCAAACAGTCTTTCAAGGCTGTCATTAGGATCACAGACCTTATCTAGCTTGGAGAACTGCCAAGTAAATATTTCCAAACGCAGTGCTGACAAGGAAGGACTCGGTAGAGATCTTCACACTGGTTTCACACTGCTGCAAAAGTTTCTGAGCCCCTCCCTTTCTGCTCCTCTTTTCATCCCTATGGGAGGGGCCATTCATCATCCACCTGTGGCCTTACTCCTACGTCGACCCTTGGTTCGTAATTGTTCTTTTCCTTTGGCAGCTCTGCGCATGCGCACACTGGGAACAGGCTCCAGCTGTTCTTCTGCCCCACTGATCTCCGACTCCAAAGGCAGCTGATAACTGCCAGCTTGCCCTGGCCCCATCTCTGCCCCTGATGCAGAGCCCTCGTTCAAGCCTTCCTCAGCTTCCAGGACTGGCCCAGGTTCCTCCCCAACCTCCTCACTGTCCGACTCTCCTGCCAGCTCCGCTAGCTGCTGGCGGGCCACAACAAAAAATTAGTTTGGCCTGGATATGTCATCTTAATAGTCACTATAATGGTGTATAGCCTACTTCATGGGTCCATAATGAAACATTAAGGTGAGAAGTCCGTCCCATCCCAAAAAAAATTTTTAAGGGAAACTAAAGTACCCTAGTTTTTATAGTTTAGATATATTGTAATTTATACATTTGTTACAGATTGCTAACAGTTTCTTTTGGTTTCTTTTAGACTGCATAAGGTGGATATTTATTACTTGCATACAAAAAAAGAGAAACAATGTTAATACGAACAATCCCTAGGTAAGGCTGCAGAAAAAAAATAACTATTTGCTATTGACAGAAGGGAATATATGCAGCTCAAGGTTGAAGAGTGGGGGCCTTGATGCTCTCTGAGGTGGGTGGTTTTCTTGCACTGATGATGTTACCTAGCTGGGTCATGAAACGTCTGCGAGAAAACCACCAAGCTCAGAGAGCACCGAGGACCTTGCAAAGAAACATTTGGAAAATCTTAGGATAACCTACACACTTCAAAGTGGGTGCAACATTAGATTATTTCAGAAAACCACGGGAGGGAGGGAGGGAGGGAGAAAGGAAGGGAGGAGAAAAGGGAGAGAGAAAGAAAGAAGGGATGGCAGGAAGGAAGCAATAGCCCTTAGACTTATATCCTGCTTCACAGTGCTTTTACAGCCCCTCTCTAAGCAATTGACAGAGTCAGCCTGTTGCCCCCAACAATCTGGGTCTCATTTTACCCACTTCAGAAAGATGGAAGGCTGATCAACCTGAACCTGGTAAGACTCCTAACAATCTGGGTCCTCGTTTTACCCACTTCAGAAAGATGGAAGGCTGAGTCAACCCTGAGCCTGGTGAGATTCGAACTCCTGGCAGTGGGCCAAGTTAGCCTGCAATACTAGGGAAGAAAGGAGGGAGGGAGGCAGGCAGGCAGGGAAGGAGGGAGGGGGGAGGGGAGAAGGAAGGAAGGAAGGGAGGAAGGAAGGAAGGAAGGAAGGAAGGAAGGAAGGAAGGAAGGAAGGAAAGAAGGAATGAGGAGAGGGAGAAGAAGGAAGGAAGATGAGAGGGATGCACAGTTAGGAGAGAGGGAGGGACAGAAAGAAGGGAGAGGGAGGGAGGGAGGGAGGGAAGGAAGGAGGATGAGAGAGAGGCACAGACAGGAGACAGGGGAGGAGGGAAGGAAGGAAGGGAAGGAAGGAAGGAAGGAAGGAAGGAAGGAAGGGAAGGAAGGAAGGAAGGAAGGACAATGGTTCCAGCATTAGCACTTAGACTTATATAGCTCTTCACACAGCTTTTACAGCCCTCTCGAAGTGGTTTACAGAGTCGGCCTCTTTCCCCCCAACAATACTGGGGGCAAACACCCACCCATCTTTTTATTTCACCTGCTTCCGTAAACGTCCCGGATGGAAGGAAGACAAGCTCAGTGGGCTTACCGTCCGGCTCACTCTCGCTTTCGGTCAAGCTGCCGTAGTTGACCACCAGCGAGCTCAGGGCCGAGGTCAGCTGCTTCGGAACCACCCTAGTTTCCAAAGCTTGATCTTTGGACGTCCCCACCTCTTTGTCGGATTCTGGGAAAGAGACAGACATATATATTTTTTTAATCGACGGCTTTATTCAACACGTGGATGGTAAGCGAGCGAAGGCCCTGCTTCGGCCAAAGGCACGAAAGGAAACGAAGAAGCTGGCCGCAAAAATAAAGCATGGGCAAATAGAACGGAGTGGCAGGTGGGTAGAGACTTTGGGATTTCTCTGGAAAGGGCTGAATGTGTTAGATGGATGGATGGATAGATGAGAGATAGATGAGAGATGGTAGGTAGGTAGGTAAGTAGATAGATAGATAGAATTCTTTTATTGGCCAAGTGTGGTTGGACACACAAGGAATTTGTCTTGGTGCAAATGCTCTCAGGGTCCATAAAAGAAAAGATACATTCACCACGAGTCGAGAATCATAAAGTACAACACTTAATCATAGTCATAGGATACAATAAGCAATCAAATCATACTAAGAAACAGTCAATATAAATCGTAAGGATTCAAGTGACAAAGTTACAGTCCTACAGTCACAAGTGGGAGGGGATGGGTGATAAGGAGTGATGAGAAGATTAATAGTAATCGTAGTGCAGACTTTGTAAATAGTTGGGCAGTGTTGAGGGAATTATTTGTTTAGCAGAGTGAATGCTGGTCATTTGCATTCTTTTGGAGAGTCATTGAGGCCACTTGGAGGTTTATCTGTGTCCTCAGGGTCACCTGAGTGGTGTAAATGAAGACAGAAATTGTCATATTTGGACAGAGAGGAATCCTGGTTTGAAAGAGGGGTCAAAGAGACCATCTTTGTCAAAACTGAACAGCCCTCTTTCAACAGAGGCGGAGGGATACGGCATCATCTACCTCCAGTCGTTTCAGCAGTTCCAAAAAGGCTCCGTAGATATTTGCACCACTCAGGTGGCCTTGAGGACCCAGACAAACCTCCAGGTGGCCTCCAAGGCTCTCTTAAAAGGATGCAAATGACCAGATGACTGCAAGGAATATCAATCCTTCCATTCCCCCCCCACCATCCAGTCAGAGCTGAAGAAGCTTCTTGGATGAGAAGTGAAACGTCTTCAAAGTAAGAACAGAAAGTCCCGTGGCCTCTTGAAAAAAGCACCACTGGGACTATCCAACCAATTATTCTTCTCTTAACCCAAACAAGCTTTGTTACATCGATGGGTCAGTTTATTCACATGGCTCTCCCTCTAAACCAGACACCCAACACCCTGAGCCATTTCAATCTCTCTTAAATGCTGAAGACTTCTTTCGAGACGGATTACTTGTTTTCCTCGTGCGATTACAAACGCGGCCAAATTCACACGGCTACCTCAAGTCCCCAATCTCTCCTGCTACCCTTCCTTCCACCGAATTTCTCTTAAATTCGGAGCCCGGCCTTCTAAAGCAGGGGTCTCCAAACTTGGCAGCTTTAAGACTAGTGGACTTCAACTCCCAGAATAGCTGGCTGAGGAATTCTGGGAGTCTTAAAGTTGCCAAGTTTGGAGAGCTCTGGTCTGCTGGCTGAGGGATTCTGGGAGTTGAAGTTCCACAAGTCTTCAAGTGGCCCAGGTTGGAGACCTCTGTTCTAATGGAAGCTTCTCTCCAGTCGATTGCATAAATCGACAACGTACATCGTTAAAGAAACCCAAAAAACTCAACCATAAGGGCACGGGGTTTTTTTTTAAGAGTGAAAGAAAACACGATTTCTCCTGTCATTGCTTAAATTAACCCAATTAACCCAAGGACATATCTTACCAGGATCACTGCTGGCCAGAATGCTCAGGGGATCTTTATCAGTCATGGAGCCTTCTGCAGCTACGCAAGGTTCTCTGCTGACCTTCTCCTCAGCTTCATGGTTGTCGGAACTGGTCCCAGTCGAAGGGCTGAGTGGGGCACCTTTCTTATTAGCAACATTCCTAGATTTATTCCAGCGCCGATTTGTTCTCCGCTGTGCGTTTCCTTGCTGCCTAGAACCTTCGTTCGGAGGTTTCCACATTCCCTTCATCTTGCTGAAAGAGATGGGGGGAAAAAGCCATATTTTACTTACGACGCTTCCACGCTGCCACATTTTAGTGCCTGGGAATAGAATCCTTTTTATTGTCCAAGTGTGGTTGGACACACAAGGAACTTGTCTTGGTGCAAATGCTCTCAGTGTCCATAAAAGAAGAGAGACATTCGTCAAGAGTCAAAAATTTGGAAGGGGGAATTTCATAGTGAGGTAAAAGATTAGACTCAACAACATTCCTTTCTCAGAGAGTCAAGGACATGTTGCCCTGCACCTGGAGGGTGGGGACGAAGATTTGGTTGGGACATGGGATGGACTGATGGGTGCAGGGGAGGGATTGTTGCTTTTCAATTATGAGGGGGAAACCTGGAACTCTCAGATTCAGGTTTTCCCAGATGTGCCAACATGACAACTCTAATAAAAGGGAACTTTGAGGAAATGCTTGTCTCAGTTTATTGGGTTGGAGTTTGTTACTTGGAACTGTCATGCCCTCGTCCGAGTCTGAATCCAAGGAGGAAGACGGACAGCTGACAGGGAGGGGGAGTGTGGCTCCATTGGTTGTGGAAGGAACTCCACTGGTTGGAAGAGCAAAGTCAAGCTGGGCAGAGCAGGAGAGAGGTAGAACAAGGGAGAGGGAGTTCAGAGGAAGACCCAATCCCACCCCCCTCCTCATCCTAGGGCACGCAGTGAAGAACAGAGAAGAGAGCAACATGGGTTGCATGGCTTATGGGGGAGGGAAGGGCCCTGATTCCCTTCATTAGCCACAGCTGGGAAGAGAGTTTAAGGAGAGGCAGTTTGGAAGGGTGTTTGTTAGGAACAAACCTTGAGTTTATCTCATGTTGGCTGCTGTTATCTTAGTTCCTGGCATCCTCCCAACTGGTTTGAGTTACTCCCGTGTTACTTCACTTCTGGAACTCCTTATCTTGCCCTGATTTATTACCTTATCTTGTCTTGCTGAATTCATAGTTTAAAGTTTTCTGTTTATAATGTTTTGGATTGAAATATCTGTAGTCAAAGGCCGTTGCAGGTTCCTGGGAGAGTTTTTCTCCAGACCGGAAGGTAACCAGGATATTGGGGGCAAAGTTGGAGCAAATAAAGGGACCCCTACTTATTATTCTGGCTGGGTTGTCTTTGTGCTATGCCCCTTTGGGTCATCACAGGAACGCTGACAGAACGTTTGTTCCAGGCCACTTCTTGGATTAATTGTGAGATGTGCAAATACCATCCTTCACAAACATCCAGATCCCTGGGGTGTTTTTTACAAGACGTTTTGAAACGTTCACTGTTCTAACCAAGAATCAAAGAATTCAAGAAATGGTCAGTCTAGGAGAACGACAGACTTTTCTGTCCCAGAATGAAGAGTGAGGCTCTATTCTCCTTTAGCCAATTTCTGGCAGGAGAGCAATGCCCACGAATCTTTAAAAAGTGGAAGCAGTGATTCTGGAGTGGGGTTTAAAGGGATCTACCTGCACCCATCTGGAGAACAGCTATACCCCCCAAGGAGCAGCCATTTTAAAATGATGCTTCCCACGTTACCCCGGAGTTGAAAAATAGGCCTCCAAAACTCAAAAAGATGACAAGCTGATTACGATTCGGGTTTACTAAGAAGAGCCAAGAGGTTACGTCTTACCCAAATTGTAAAGTGGTCAGCACTTCTCCTCGACTCTCTTTTTCCACCTTTAATGCTTTCTTCTTTTCGATATTTGCCAAAGTCGGGAAATTTCTACAGCAAGACGCAAGAAGAGGCTGAATTAGCAAGCCATTTAGGACCATGAAGCGGTCAGTAAGTTTGAGCATCGGCTTCACCATCAATTAAATGGCTACCTTCATTCATTCATTCATTCATTCATCACAACCCTAATTGAAATGGCTCTCCTCTTTGCTCGGAAATTAAAAAATACTGGATCAAAAATACAAAAATGGTTAAATGAAATTACACACTACCAAATAGAATTGAAGCCTGAACTGTTTCTTCTGGGGATTATTAAGGGAAAGTATCCACCAGAATCTGAATCTGAGGAGGAAGACGAACAGCTGACAGGGAGTGGGAGTGTGGCTCTATTGGTTGTGGAGGAAACTGGGGAAGGGCAAAGTCAGGCTGGGCAGAGCAGGGAAAAGGAAGAACAAGGGAGAGGGAATTCAGAGAAAGACCCAGGCCCACCCCTTCTTCATCCTAGGGCATGCAGGGAGGAACGAAGAAGGGAGCAACGTGGGTTTCTTGGCTTATGGGGGGAGGAAAGGGCCCTGATTTCCTTCATTAGCTGCAGCTGGGAAGACAATTGATAAGAAAGGCAGGCTGTGTGCGGCAGGCCGCTGGGAGCAAACGTGACTTTATCCTGTGTTGTTGTGGCTTATCTGTCTTCCTGGCATCTTCCCCACTGTGAATTTTGCTGTGCCTTCCAGTCTGAAATTCTTGCTCCTGACCTGCCAAACTAATTAGTTCAGTTTGGCTTGTTTGGACTTTAAGTTACAGTTTGTGTTGACCCTGTTTTGGACTGAATTTTTCTGCAGCCCAAGGCTGTTCCTGGGAGTTTTTTTTCTCCAGGCAGAAGAATAACCTGGACATTGGGGGCAAAGTTGGAGATAATAAAGGGACTCATTGCTTATCTGACTGTGTTGCCTTTGTGCCACAACCCTTTGAGTCATCACAGGAATTTTGAACTCAGTTACGGTCGTAAGTTGAGGTCTATCTGCGATTGCTTGGGGGGGGGGGAATAAATAAATCCTGCAAATTAAAATTTTACATCCTGCAAATCCTGCAAGGCAGAGAGATGGAACCAAGAGAAGTTTGGGCAAATAAACAACAACCACCCATCCGCTTTCCTTTTCTGCCATTAATAAACTTAACATTTGTATCATTTCCGACAATGAAGTACTCACTTTTTCCTCTCTTCTCTCCATCTTGCAATTTCATCTGGGGTATCTAATTTGATCCGCTTGACACCAGGAGAATGCATCTGAGGAGGGAGACACAGACAAAGATACCTCCAAGCATTTGGAAACATGCACCTCTTTTACAATTATTTGCAAAAAATAAAAATAAAATAAAAATAAAATACTGGGTTGAAATCAGATCGGAGAATCTAACCCCAATAAGCTCCCATTACTACTGTGTTTCTCTCGTCCCAGTGATAGAAGGCACTTTAACCCCTTAGGAAGCCTGGCTGAAGCTAAATAGGTAAAAATTCTTTGGAGAGAAGAGTGTCGACATGTTGTTCCTAATACATCAATGAATTTCTTTTGAAACTTGGCTCAAGGCTCATAAATTAATTAGAGCAGGGGTTGCCAACAGGTGGGCCACGGCCCACTGGTGGCCCATGAGAAAATTTTGTGGTCCGCAGAGAAATGTCCCTCCCAAAGCAATTAATCCAGGCTGCGTGGGAACACAAGGCTGCGCCGCCCACATGGCCCGCGGGAACACAAGGCTTGTGTCGCTTGCACTGTGAACAACACGAGGTAGTGAGGGGAAGGGGGAAAGGGCGGAGGGGGGAACTTGCCCCATTCGCCCCACACGCCTGGCCTGGCCACCGGGCTGCTTCTTTCCACTTCTTTCTCCTTCTGCTTTTGACTGCACACAAGGAAAGCAGCAAAAGTCTTTCTTTCTCTCCCCCAAACTCCGCCAGAAATGAGTCTTTGGGACCCTGCAAGGCCTCCTGCTCCAAGAGGCTGTGCCAGCAAAAGACTCATTTCTGGCAGAGTTTGGGGGAGAGAAAGAAAGACTTCTGCTGCTTCTGCTGCTTTCCTTGCATGAAGCCAAAAGTCTCTCCCTGAGAATGGAGCTGGAGACGGTATCCTGCGATCCTGAATAAAGAAGGATCGATTGGTAGGAAAACGGGGTGGGGAATTTTCCTGCAGATTTTTGGGGGGATTTTCCCAGGGTCTCTGGTCCGTGGGATTTAAAATAATGAGTTTGGTGGTCCCTAAGGTCCAAAAGTTTGGCGACCCCCTGAATTAGAGCATGCGTCGGAACTCTGACAACTGATGTATTTAAAACTTAAAAAAACATAAATCAAAAGCTGGGATTGTCAACAGATTCTTATTTATGACGGTTGCAGTGTGATTTCCCTTTTTCGACCTTCCGACAAGCAAAGACAATAGGCAGGCCAGATTCACTTAACAACTATGTGGCTAATTTAATGACTGCAGTAATTCACTTAACAACAGTGGCAAGACAGGTCATAAAATGGGGCAAAACTCACTTAACAAATTTCTCCCTTAGCAAACAGAAATGTTGGGCTCAATTGTGGTCTTAAGTTGAGGACTTCCTGCATGCAATCAGCCTCAAGTCTTGACCAAACATTTTGCAATATCTCAAGCTCATTCCACAGCCTTCAAAACAGCTCCATAAAAGTGTTCTGCGGTTTATTCACTGTAACTGTTTAACAAACATTTGCAGATATGTCAAATTCCAAAAAAAACAAGATGTATAAAATAGAGAAAAACCGAGAAGAAAATTCTTAGAAAAGAGTTACCGATCTGAACCAGGCAAATACCTACATTTCTCCAATGAATCTGAACCAGCTTCTCATGTGCTCTAAAGTTACAGCCATCTTCAGTACACTGAAAGGAGAGATATTCAAATCATTTTAGCAAACTAAAAAAATGGCAGTACCGCCCGTTGAAATTACACTTTGATTCTTCTTTCTCTCCCCTTCATTTCTTCTGCATTCTCACCGCTCCTCGTTTTCCTCTTTTTTTCAAAATGGATTTATTCTCTAATTCCCGGGAAGTTTGCTGCTTAGTCCCAGCTTAATGGAACAATCTGTAACAATCCTTATTTTAAAATCTTGACATCGAAGACAGCAATAAATATTAAAATGTAAAACTACATAGGTGGGGGCTCACTTCAGTAATCTCTCTCATAATGTAGCTGCAATTCTACAGAAATCAGAACTAACAAATGTCATTTCTGGAACAGGGGCTTCTCTTCTGGCTGGGTGGAAAATTATCGCCCAAGGTGGGGCGAACCACAGTTAAAATTCCTGGCTTGCAGTGCTTATGTGTGAAACAGGCTTGTGTTTCAAGCTTCCATGCCAGCTTTGAAAGGTTAGACTCCACGGTTATTCAATAATTTATGCAACTAATGCTGCCTGCAGCTATAATCACACACACACCTGCTTGTGCTGAGCGACATGTTCCTCATATTTCTCCTTGTTTTTAAAGCCACGGTCGCATGTATCACAATAGTGGGTAAAAACAGGTTCCTTTCTCTTCTTGTTCTATCAAAAAAAGAAAAGAGGCGTTAATGATGAATTGTTGGACTGGCACTACTTAGGGGTCCTTACAATGGATTTTTTTAAAAAAAAATTTACATGCCATCACTGGCGCCACAGACCTGCCCAGAGGATGGCTTCTACTGGCACTGAATAAATGTTACCAGCCATTCAATGTAATTTATGAAAGTGCCATTCAGGAATCATGACCAACCATGATTCATTCCCAGAATGAGCCCTTTGAAAGTAACCAGACCAAACCTTTGCAAGAATGGTTGGACAAAATGAGCCTAGGACCCCTTTGCCAACAGCAAAGAGAAAGTCCCTACAGAGAGTAGTGAGGACAGTAGTGAGAAGATTATAGGAAGCTGCTTATAAGCGCAATGTGCTTAGAGCACCAAGCATTGTTAGAGACCCCACACACCCACTTCATCGTCTGCTTCTGTTGCTCTCCTGTGGGAGGAGGTTTCGAAGTATTTCTAGCAGGACTTTTGCAGATTCTGGAAGAGCTTTGTTCCCTAGGCCACCTGTCTGGTAAACTCACAAGATTTGTTTTTCTCGCCATAAACATGTATACATCCAAACTAGACTGTTGTTTCTGTGTCTAATATAATATTAGTATAGTATCGTATAGACACACAATTTTGTATTTATTTTTATGCAGTATTTGTATTTATTGTATTTTTATTTTATGTCATTTTTACGTAGTGTAAAATTGGAGGTGGTGACCCTTAAGCCTTGTATGCAACAAAATTTCATTTTTAATGCATGCCAATTATAGAATAGAATAACTTTATTGTATAGAATAGAATAACCTTATTGTCGCTTTGAATGTTACACTTACATTCAAAGTGACAATAAAGTTATTCCATTCCACTCCAGTCCATTCTGATAAGAGTCTAGAATCTTTTATTTTTTACTTACTCATTTGTATCTACTTTTACTATTTTTACAAATAACTCAGGACAGCGAATATGTCCAACGCACACTTTGCTCTTTCCTGTTTTCCCCCACAACTATCACCCTGTGAGGTGGACTGGGCTGAGAGACAAACTGGCCCAAAGTCACCCGGTTGGCTTTCGCAACTAGAATTCTCAGTCTCCCATTTTCTAGTCTGGCACCATAACCACTGGCTTCTCGTCTTTGCTTCTGTTGTTTTTTTTTGCGTTGCTCACTACTATAATAAAAGTGCCCCTGATCTGAACCGTTTTAGCAAAAGAAAACAACTTCCAATTACGACCCGCGAAACTAGTTTGTTTTAAAGAATCCATTGTTAAAATTAAGTACGGTTGTTTAGCATTTGGACAAAGTCCTAATCTACAGTTCATCAAAGCATAAAGGAAAAGTTTCAATCTTATTGCAGCCATCCTTGAAGGAAAGGGTGTGTGCCGAGTGCAATGTGCTCCTTCTGTGACGAATAGGCGACTTTATCAAAACAACCAAACGCAAGAACAAATAGTTTAATCCTAGATGTATAAACAGAATGAGGTTCATTTATACTTCTAGGATTATTCACGCCCATCTCGGTAGCCAGGAGGAGAAATAAAGCAGGGGCTGGTTTCATTTAAACAAACTTTTGGTGCTACATGCGAACCAAGAATCGAAACTGGAAAGGAATTTGCTGCTGGGTTGTTCACAGGGGTCAAGTGGTCTTTCTCTGTGAGATGTAATACTTTGTACTTCTCTGCTGTGGTTTAAAATTGCAAGCTATCTTTCCCATTGCATTGGCGGTATATAAATCAAGTAATCTAATTAACTGATGAATTAAATCCTGCTTTACATCAATTATACGCCAAATAAGCTGGAAGCTGCCCAGAGTTATTTGAAATGAGATAGTGGGCAGATAAATTCGGTAAAATTATATATATAAAAACAAAATACCACTCATGCATCATGAAATCTCCAGAACCGTAAAGCCTACAAACTTGAAATTTGGCACATATATATGTTCCTCTTGGCTTCTAGGGGCTCACTAAGAAAGGATTTTTTTTGACTATCAGAGCGTTAGGATTTCCTATATTATTATTATGATGCTAAGGAGTTCTACTCCCCCTCCCCACCTGGAAAGAAATCTCTTCCAAAGGCAAAACACAAGTGGAGGAGCGGAGTTTCAGTTTAACAAGCAGCTTTAGTACAGAACAGCTGAGCTAAGCCCAGGCTCCTTGCTGTCTCCTTCTTGCTCACCCAGCAAATACTGTTTCAGTTTCCATGTTTCAGTTTCCAAACAGCCCTCAACTCTCTCACACACTGACAGGACCCTAGCCAGATGAATACTGATGGATGCTGGGAGGCAGAAGCAGATTTTTTTTCTCCCTTATTTTCCTCCCCCAAAACTAAGCCCAATCACATAGTTTTGTAGCGAAGCACGGGTAATGGAGCTAGTACATAAAGAAATGCCAACTCCAGTGAATCCCTACGTTCTGGTTGATTTCCTCTTGGCAGAGAAAACAATTTCACCCAGGCTCTGTACTTTCTGTGCCATTGGAATTAAAGGATAGCTTAGCAGGACATCATGGACAGCTACTGAGTGATCATTACTATTGCATTGTTTTTATTCTTCCCCAGTAACAAGGAAAGGAACCCAACAGTTACAAAGGTTCATCCTAGATGAACCAGCAAATTTAAGTTCTCTTTTTCATAACCAAATAGCATTTACCACATACAGTATTGTTCCTGTGTCCACAATGCTAAGAACTACAAAACTGGGATGAATACGTAAGGGTAGCAATAGTACCAAACAGTTTAATAGAAATAGCACTTAAGAGACTTAAATACCGCTTCCCAGTGCTTTATAGCCCTCTCTAAGTGGTTTACAGAGTCAGCCTCTTGCCCCCCAACAATCTGGGTCCTCATTTAATCGACCTCAGAAGGATGGAAGGCTGAGTCAACCTGGAGCCAGTCAGGATCCAATCTCTAACCACGGCACCCACAGGGCTCTTTCTGTCTACAGCATGCTTATGAAAACGTCTTTGTGTTCCTTTCGTTGAAATCAGAAATACAAACAAAAGTGGCTCCATACAATTTGCTCTCAACTTGCAATCAAATACCTTCTGTTTGTGCTTCCTGCCTTGACAGGCTCCAGCTTGTGGCAGTCCAGTTTGTTTCACCTGCCAGTCTTCACCAAAATGAGGATGCCTGCCTTCAATCAGAATTAAGCGTTACGAAATAAATAAATAGGAAATAAAACAGAAATATAAAAATGCAATTCTATTCGGGGAAGGAAAGCACCGTAAACTCTGAACATAAACTCATTTTTTTTTTCCCTAAAGGATGTATTAAAATTTGTTTGCTGCTCATCTGGCTGCTAGGCAAATCTGAGGAGCTTACAATATTGAAAGTAATAAAAACTAGATAGATAGATAGATAGATAGATAGATAGATAGATAGATAGATAGATAGATAGATACACACGAGACCAACAGCAGATTCCCATCTGCCCTATACATTCTGCTCCGTCTTTTAGTTATAGCCTGTATTTTTACTGTAATTGTATGTGTGTGGGGGGTGCGAACGTATGCATGTGTGTTATACATACATATGGTACATACATACATATTCTAAGAGAAGCCAGAATCCATACACAGACTCTATTATTAATAGTGTAACAATAATTATAATAGTTCTTGATGGGCTGATTCCACCTCCCCTCTCTACATTCTGCTCCTTCCTTCCTTCCTTCCCCATCTTTTACTTAAATCCCATATTTTGGAGGGGATTTTTCCGTGATTTGCAATGCTATTGGTTGTATGTATGTATTGGTTATATGTGTGTATATATAGTGTATATAGATATGTTATACTATATAGTGTATATAGATGTATAGGTATTTTATATTATATAGTGTTTATAGATATGATTGGTGTTAGATATTATATAATGTACATAGAAATATTGGTGTTAGATATTATATAGTGTATATATATTGGTGTGTTACAGAGATAGAGATAGATATAGTGTATGTATATGTGTGTGTATATATATAGCATGTGTGTGTATATATATATATAGTGTGTATGTAGATATATATATTGGTGCTTTACATACATATATGTATACACACACCAATAGCATAACCCATACACACACAAACCACAGTATAATCCCAATAAAAATACAGGATTCAATTAAAAGATGAGGAGGGAAGGAACAGAAGGTAGAGATCAGCCCATCAAGAACTATTGTAACTATTATTACAGTATTAATAATAGAGTCTGCGTGAGTAGTGGGGTGGCCTAAAGGCGGAGCTCTCGTCTCACCATCAGGAGGCTATGAGTTTGATCCTTGGTAAAGACAGATATTTCTCTCTCTGGGCACAATGAGAATATATCTGCTGAACAAGACTCCGCACTGGCGACAGGAAGGGCATCCGGCCAGTAAACTCTCAGCTCCATTCAGTTGCCCAGACTCCACCCTGCAAGGGATTATGGGACATTAAAAGAAATAGATAAGCGATCTTGCAAAAAAGCCCAGGAGTTTTGGGTTAAGATTTGGAAATGGTTAGAGGAAATGATGGGGACAAAAATAAACTATAAACCAGAGACCTTTTTATTGGGAATCATGTCAGCACAGTATAGTAAAGATGATATATATTTAATAATCCATGTTATTACAGCAGCAAGAATGGTGTTTGCCCAGAAATGGAAGGCTAGAGAAATACCTAGCAAAGACGAGGCGATAGATAAGATTTTGATCTGCGCTGAAATGGATAGATTAACCTTGGAAATGAAAGATAAAGACGAATCTTGATTACTATATGATATGGAATCAATTCTATTATTGGGGGGAGAAGAAAGGGAGTTGGCAAAATGAATGATTGAACTGATATGTAACTGAAACGGTTTAAAATATAAAAAGACCTATTGTATATAAATGTATATATAAGATCTTATATGAAGGATAAGGACAAAAATGTACGTCAGTGAAGTCCATCAGTTCAATGTTTTTAAATATTGTAATCAATAAAATTGGTAAAAACAGAGAGAAAGAAAGAGATAGAGATGGACAGACAAATATAACTGCTGAATAGAACTCCGCACTGGTGACAGGAAGGGCATCCGGCCAGTAAAACACTCAGCTCCAACCAGTTAATGACTATGGGTCGTTAAAAGATGGCGATTAATGATGATGCACACCCAGCTCCCCTTGCCCGTCCTCAGACCGGCTTCCCCCTAGCAGCAACAACAACCCTGTGAGGTAGACCACTCAAGGGGGAGGGGGTAATGAGAAACGTCTTCTAGCCCGGGTTTGAAACCGACCTGAGTGTGGCGGTGGAGCCTGGGGCGAGGCCCAGTGCCAGGGCCCGGGGGGCCCGGGGGGCCCCGGCGGCCAGTGCCCGGAGGTGCCCCAGGCTGGGAACGGAGGCGGCGGCGGCGGCGGCGGATGATGATACCAAGCATCCATTTCTCTTTCTCTCTCTCTCTCTCTCTGCTAGGCCGCACGTGCGACTCCGTCTCCTTGGCGACGCGTCACTTCCGGCGCACCAATCACGACGTTTTGGAAAGCGCCGGAAGGCGCCTTTCTTACGCGCCGGAAAGAGCGCGCGGGGAGCGTACCGCGCAGGCGCGCCGGAGTTCCAGTCGGCATCATGGCGTCCCGTGAGGTGATCGGGCCTTCGCTGCCTCCGCCTTTAGCCGCTTCGGTGGACTCCGAGCCCGGTGAGAAGGAGGAGGAGGTCCTCGCTCGCGGGAACGAGACGGGGGGAGTCCCCGGGGTTAGAAGGACCCCGCTCGGGGCTCTTTTCGGCTTTCCGGCTGAGCTAACCTGGAAGGGAGGGAGGGAGGAGGAGGGCTGGGGCTGGAGGGGCAGATAGAAAGAGACGCCCCCGTGGCTTTCCTTGGCGGATCCCAACCAAGTCTGGTTTATTAGATGCATTAGCTATTTAGGTTACTTTATTATAGAATTAGAATTCTTTCTTGGCCAAGTGTGATTGGGCACACAAGGAATTTGTCTTTGGTGCAAATGCTCTCAGTGTACATAAAAGAAAAGATATATTCATCAAGAGTCAAGAATCATCAGGTACAACAGTAATAGTCATAGGGTGCAATAAGCAATCAGATAGATAGATAGATAGATAGATAGATAGATAGATAGATAGATAGATAGATAGATAGATAGATAGATAGATATGAAGAGATAGATAGATAGATAGATAGATAGATAGATAGATAGAAGATAGATAGATAGATAGATGATAGATAGATAGATAGATAGATAGATAGATGATAGATAGATAGATAGATAGATAGATAGATAGATAGATAGATAGATGATAGATAGATAGATAGATAGATAGATAGATAGATAGATAGATAGATAGATAGATAGATAGATAGATAGATAGATAGATGATGATAGATAGATAGATAGATAGATGATAGATAGATAGATAGATAGATAGATAGATAGATAGATAGATGATAGATAGATAGATAGATAGATAGATAGATAGATAGAAGAAAGAATAGAACAGAACAGAACAGAACAGAAGAGAACAGAATTCTTTATTGGCCAAGTGTGATTGGGCACACAAGGAATTTGTCTTTGGTGCAAATGCTCTCAGGGTACATAAAAGAAAGATATATTCATCAAGAGTCAAGAATCATCAGGTACAACAGTAATAGTCATAGGGTGCAATAAGCAATCAGATAGATAGATAGATGATAGATAGATAGATAGATAGATAGATAGATAGATAGATAGATAGATAGATAGATAGATAGATAGATAGATAGATAGATAGAAAGAAAGAATAGAACAGAACAGAACAGAACAGAACAGAACAGAATTCTTTTATTGGCCAAGTGTGATTGGGCACACAAGGAATTTGTCTTTGGTGCAAATGCTCTCAGTGTACATAAATGAAAAGATACATTCATCAAGAGTCAAGAATCGTCAGGTACAACAATAATAGTCATAGGGTGCAATAAGCAATCAAATCAGATAGATAGATGATAGATAGATAGATAGATAGATAGATAGATAGATAGATAAGAACAGAACAGAATTCTTTTATTGGCCAAGTGTGATTGGACACACAAGGAATTTGTCTTGGTGGAAATGCTCTCGGTGTACATAAAAAAAAAAGATATATTCGTCAAGAATCATCAGGTACAACACACACCTATCATGGATAAAGTGGGACTAGAACTCCCAGTCTCCTAGTGATTGGCCCAAAGTCACCCCTCCTCCCCGACTTTCACGGGTAAGGCGGACTAGAACCCCCAGTGATTGGTCAACCCCCCCCACACACACACACACTCTCTCACACACACACATATACACACACTTGTCATGGATAAAGTGGGACTAGAACTCCCAGTCTCCTAGTCATTGTATTATAATCAATTGATTATAATCAATCCATTAGCCTAACATAAGAGACTATAAATCAGTGCTCACACAGAAGAACGTGCCTATTTTTATTCTTATCTCCTTAAAAAAAACAGTTGGATGGTCCCCCCAAAAAACAATATTTCACCTGAATTATATAATGATAGAATAAAGTTTAGTTGCAGGACCAGCCTTGCCTCCTGGCTTCAAGGGAAACTCAGGAAACTCTGATGATGAGCAGAAACGGGTCTCCGCTCAGATAGCCAGAGAGACAGAGTCTGATTCCGAAGAGGATGAAGATTCAAGCCCAGTTCCCAGGTTAGTGCATTGGCTTCAAAGTATGGAACGGTTATTTTAAGGGGCAGTTGATGTCAGTATGTCAGTGACAGCTAAACTTTGCATTCTGACTATTGCTCCTGATGACAGTATGCCTTTTTTTGGGGGGGGGGGAGGGGGGGGCACACTAACTTATATAAACATCACTTACTTATGACATCATCACCCACAGACATAATAGAATAAGAGAGTTGGAAGGGACCCTGGAGGCCTTCTAGTCAAACCCCATGCTCGGGCAGGATTCCCTATAGCACTTCAGAAAAATGGTTGTCCAATTTCTTCTTAAAAACTTCCAGTGTTGGAGCATTCACAATTTCTGGAGGCAAGTTGTTCCACTGATTAATTGTTCTCACTATTAGGAAGTTTTTCCTTAATTCCAGGTTGCTTCTCTCCTTGGTTAGTTTCTACCCATTGCTACTTGTCCTGCTTTAAGGTGCTTTGGAGAATAGATTGACCCCCTCATCTTTGGGGCAGCCCTTCAAATATCGGAAGACTGCTATCTTGTCTCCCCTGGTCCTTTATTCATTAAACTAGACATACCAAATTCCAGCAGTTCTTTATATGTTTTAGCCTCCAGGCTCCTAATCATTCTTGTTGCTCTTCTCTGCAGACATATGCAGCAACATCTTCATCAGCCTGCCTCTTTCTTAAGCAGAAACATGAAAATTAGGGCGCCTTTTTCTTCCAGGAAAGAAAGTTGAGCTTCCTCCACTTTCCCTTCAGTTCATCCCTCAGCTGTTCATTGACTGAAGGCAGTTTCCTTGAAGATTCCCTGCATAAAAAAGTTGTTGCGCTGTGTTTGAGATGAAAGCCAAACCGCTCTTCGTATTTCAAATATCTTTATATCTGCTTTCCTTATCTCTACAAAGGAAACAGAGGAGATCTCAGGAAGACGATGAGGATGGGTTTTTTGGGCCTGCCCTTCCTCCTGGATTTAAAAAGCAAGAGGAGTCACCGGAAAGGTAATTCACCCAAGGATGTTAGAACCACACCAACTGCTAACTGAAGGAGCAGGCAAGGAACCCATGGCTCCTGCAAGCAAGCTAAATTCCCTCTGTAAACAGTACTAAATTCCTCTGTAACTTATGACCACAAGGGAGCCCAAAGTTTATGCTCTTAAATGAGAAATTTGTTAGGTGCATTTTGTGCCCCATTTTACAATTTTTCTTGCCGCATTTGTTAAGCGAGTCACTGCAGTTGTTAAGGTTAGGAACACGGTTGTTAAGTGAAACTGGCTTCCCCATTGACTTTGCTTTGTCAGGATCACATGACCCCTGGACACTGCAAGCGTCATAAATATGAGTCACATTGTCAAGCATCCGAATGTAAATCACGTGACCGTGGGGGATGCTGCAATGGTCAAAAGTATGAAAAATGGTCATAAGTCATTTTTTTCCAGTGCCGTTGTCAACTTCGAATGGTCACTAAATGAACTGTTGTAAGTCGAGTACCAGCTGTATCGCAGAAGTATGCAGGGTGTCAACTCATAAACATTTTGTATACACATTTTATAGTTGACAACAGAAAGTAGGGGGGAGTTTCAAAGAGCAGGCAGCAGTGTGGAATCAAAAGTACATTCCATTCATATTTTCTTTAGAGACTGATTAGATGACTGAAGCTTCTGCCCTGCAAAAATCTAATTGGAGAGCATGATTGATGACTCTTGGCTATGGACGTTTCTCGTTGGATGATACACCCAGAGGGGTGGGGGGAGAAGCAGGATCAAGGATGACAGTGAATTACGTATTTCAGAATTGGCCACGCCCAGGTTAATGCCGGATGTAGAATGTTACCTTCCAATAAATCCTCTTTAGTTTTTGGAGTGTGGCTCGAGGCTCATGATTTAATTGGAGTAACTGCCGGAATCCTGACACAGGGGCAAATGTGTGTAAGTGGGGTGTGAACTCCCCTGCTTGCAAATAATAGCTTGAGAGCAACCTTTAAGAGCCCATTCTTGATTCGCTGCGTAGGGGGAATGTTATTAAAATCTAATTCTATTCTTGAGACCTATTATAGGTCCTGCTTTGCCACCGGGCTTTAAGAAACCGTCAGAAGACGCTGAAGAAAAACGAGGCAACAAAAGCCAGGTATGAGAAATAATGCCACAAAACATGAAGAATTCAACATTTTATTTGTGGGATGGGTGTCGAGCAACGTATTTTGACCCAAGTTCCTTTCCGTGATAAAGTTGCTAACTTTGAAAGAACTCTGGGTGATTAATCAATCAATGGATTTAGATGTTACTCCTTGTTTATCAGGTGATTTGTGTTCTCAGTTCACTGTTAACTTTCATGGACGTTAAAATATGTAGGAGATACCTATGTTAAGGTAAGATATGTTAAGGATGTGCCTACAACCCACTCATATGATAGTAACAGGCTGAAAAATATTAGAAATGTGAGGCAAGCTTTGGAAAAAAAATTGCCTTTATTTGAAGAAAGGCAGTTATGATTTTACATGCCTATCTTCTCATAGTTCTTTCTCTGAACCCCAAACATCCTTTCTTTTCCTTTTGTGACCCATCACTCTCAGGGCCAAAGGAACCATGCTGTGGCCCTGTGGCACTCTTCTGGTAGGCCACTTCATAGGAAGAACTAGCTTCTAATACTTTATGGTTTCTTTTTGATTGTTGGTTACCTTCCCACCCCATCAGCTCTCATGGAGACAAGGAACCTCAGCAGGTGCCCAATCCTACAACTTTCTGAAATTCAGTACTGTATCTGAAAGGATGGAGTTAAGCTGAAGACAGAAAATTGTGAAACTCAATTACAGCAATATAATCACAGGCAATTGTCATGCTAGACTAATGCCGTTGTCTCTGAAAAATAAATGGGTGGCTCTTGAGTTTAGACTCTGGCAAGAATGAATGAATGAACAAAGAATGTTCTTTCTGCACCGACTCAGAAAGCTCAAACTGCCCAAGGAGCTGCTGATCCAGTTCTACAGAGGAATTATTGAGTCTATCATCTGCACCTCTATCACTGTCTGGTTTGGTTCTGCAACCCAACAGGACAGACACAGACTCCAGAGAGCAATTAGGACTGCAGAAAAAACAATGGCTACCAACCTGCCTTCCATGGAGGACCTGTATACTGCATAAGTCAAAAAGAGAGCTGTGAAAATATTTACAGACCCCTCACATCCCGGACATAAACTGTTTCAACTCTTACCCTCAAAATGACGCAAAATGTACACTGAGAGCATTTGCACCAAAGACAAATTCCTTGTGTGTCTAATCACACTTGGCCAATCATTCATTCATTCATTCATTCATTCATGCCATTGTCTCTGAAAAATATATACGTGGCTCTTGAGTTTAGACTCTGGCAAAAGCTGTGGAAGAGGAGGATTTCAAGCAAGGATACGAGAACAGTTTATTCCTTACAAATCAAGGCAAATCTACATGTCCCAGGATAATATTGCAGGATCCAATCTGGGTCGGTCACCAAATCTAGAGGCTTAGTTTTCCTAAGTTTTTGGACTCATTTTGGAGCCCATCCTCAGGAAACTGCTCTTTGACTAGATTGTGTGTTTGTACCTTATGTATATCTTACAACAAGAGTTGATATTTCCACTTGAAAAGACACTCTTATTTTTTAACAAACATAAACCAGAAAACTGCAGGTAGCAGTGCTATATTCTTAGCTGCTAAGAAATGATAAGAACACCTTGTCTTGTGAGGATTGTGATGCACGCGAACCTTTAGAGGCCGAAGGGCTGCATAAACATTTGGTATTATTTAAAACCTCCCATTTGGCTGAACCGGCAGGATTTTTGTCTTTATTCTGTGTTGCGCTAAAGGCAAGCGATAGTAGCAAAGAAGAGGAAGATATATTTGGTCCTATGCCAGCCAAGGGATCGGTGAAGGCCAACCCCGGTGCTGAGATTGAAGATCGGGCTCGAAGAATGAAGGAGAAACTTCTGGGAGACGCGGATGTGAGTTGTGTACATATTTTCTCAAACACCCAACGGCGTTATGAAGGCATTCGCCAGTCAGTTGTTCACAGATGCTTCTCAATTTTGTTTCCTTTTAAAGGATGGGTCCAAACAAACTAAAAGAGAATCTTGGATGATCGATCTTCCCCCAGAACTCAAAAACTTCGGTTTTGGTCCACGGACATTCAAAAGAAGAGCCAATGATAATTCTGGAGACAGATCAATTTGGACGGATACGCCGGCCGATAAAGAAAAGAAAGCTAAGGTAAGCCTGTATTCCTGCGTGGTTTGTCAGTGAAAATCTTCTTCATTCATATTTGTAGGTTGGCAGATCCAGTACTTACCCAGCAAATAAGTAGTTTAAAAATAATAATAATTTGGAAAGTTTAAAATGCATGCCGCCAGCGTGGATTTTAACTTTTCAAACTTTTCTTTTGGCTTATAGTTTCTTACTCGATAGAAATGCTTTTATGACCTTCAGCTTTCCTGACTTTGAAATGGATGGAGACATCTTAATCTGTGATTTGTATTATTAAAGGCTAAAAAATAGAGCTAGAAATTAAAAATTGGGAAAATGTTATTATGCATATTGTTATATGATAGAAGCTATTATAGTTGATATGTATAAGTAAATGTTAGAAGTCAAGATTACTATTATGGAGGCTTAAAAAGTAAAAAGGGATGATGGAAAGATATATAATACCTCTTAATAGGGGAAATGTTTTATTAGAGGCTAGTAATAAGTCATAGAAAGTAGAAATTTGAAAAACACTATATACTGCCACAAAATAGAATACATTACAATAACAATGGATATGTAAATTTCAGAAGCTGAAAGCGTATTATTATGTATGTTTAATTAACATCATCATTGATATCAAGATTTTGCATAAAGTAAATTGACCCAGACAATGTAGTGTTCACTAAATATCTTGAAGGAAATTAAAAAAAATACATATTAAAAAAAATCACAATATAGCCAATACTGATCCCAGCAATGTCAGCCATTCCAAGCACAACCAACAATCACCTGTCTGTCATCAAACACTCTTCAAAATAGTTTTAAAAACTTTCTGAAAATTGAAGGGCGAGTCCTTGGCTACCACTCATCACGGAGGCAAATTTTATTTGATCAACATCTTTTGCTTTAATTCAAGAACCTTGTCTTTTATGGATGGAGGCGAATCTATGTGTCCCGGGATGATGTTGCCGTGTCATGCCCTTGTTAGAGTCGGACTCTGAGGGAGAGGAGGAACAGCCGACACGGAGCGGAGGTGTGGCTCTGGTGGTTGTGGAGGAGGCTGGGGAAGGGCAGAGGCCGGCTGGGCAGTCAGGAAGAACCAGGCCCATCCCCTCTTCATCCTAGGACATGCAGGGAGGAACAGAGAAGGAAACAACTTGGCTTACGAGAGAGGAGGCGGCCATGATCCCCCTCATTGGTTGCAGCTGGGAGACTAGTATATAAGAGAGACGATTAAAACACAGTGTTGCCAGAAGCAAAGTGTGTGTTATTTTGGGCTGAAGTTATCTTGGTTGGTGTCTTTCCAACAGACTGTGCCTTGTTATCTCCTTAAAGTTGGTGATTACTTATCTTGATCTGTTGTGGACTTTCCCTCATTGTAGTTTGTTTTAGTTTTTTATTTCACTTCTGTCTGCTCATTAAGTTCAGACTGTATTGCCTACTGTTGAAGACTATTTTTGAATAAATTTTATCTCCAACTGAGAATTATTTGAACAGTGGGGCCAAGTTGGAGGCATTGAAGGACATTTATCTACGTTTTGGATTTTGTTACGCTTGTGTTACACTCCGGGTCATCACATGCAGGAACTAATCTGGGTCGGTCACTGGAACCAGATGGTTTGCCTTCCAAGCTTTCAGACTCGTGCTGGAGCCCCCATCCTCAGGGAACTTCTCTCTAGCAGAGCAGGTGACACTCTGAAACACACACACACACACACACACACACACACACACACACCTTGACACATTCCAGCAGAGAGAAGTTCCATGAGGATGGGGGCTCCAGCACAAGTTCGGAAGGCAAAACTTCTGGTCCCAATGATTGACCCAGATTAGTTCCTGCAAACTTGTCGTTTTGTTCCTACTTTTGCAGGCTTAACAGTCTGGTTCTGTGCTGTGTGAACTCTCAACTTATGTCCTCCAATTTGGCAGTGCAGTTTTGTTGCCAAGAGACAGCTGAGCCAAGAACCTTTGAGGATTGACCATTTTCTCATTCCTCCCAAGATTATTATTATTTTTATTATTTTTTCCTTAATTACATTTCTTAGTGCTTAGTAAACATCATGCTGCCTGGGTATTCAGTTTGCTAAACAATACATATTACGTTCTTAATCTCCACCCCCTTTTTTTCCAACCACTGATAAAATAGATCCCATGTTTGATAATATTCTGTTGTTTTTCTGTTTCATTTTTAATGTCAATCTGTCCATTTCTGCACCCTCTAGTATCTTCTTAGTTATGTCTTTGTCTTGTGGTGTTTCTTCATTTTTCCAGCATTGCGCAAATACAATCCTCACTGCTGTCAAGACATGCAATATTAAATTCATACTTCTCAAGTTTACCTGATATTTGTACCTAATAAAAATAGTTCAGGTTTAAAATCTACATGCTTTCCAATCATCTTTTCTAGCCATTTATGTATTTTTCCCCCAAAATTTTCTTGCTTTATCACAAGTCCACCACATATGATAATATGTGCCCATTTTTTGATTACATTACCAACATTTGCTGGACAATATTTGTAAACATTTTAGCTAACCTAGCCGATGGTAAGTGCCATGTATAAAACATTTTATATAAGTTTTCTTTATACGAAGTTGCCATTGTTCATTTATAATTCCTTTCCCATAAATTTTGCCAGTCCTTTAATTCTATATGATGACTAAAAAAAATTCCCCCACTGTAGCATTGTATCTTTTACTTTTCCTCCCAAGATTTTAAGCTGACTTATAATTAAAACAAACTGTTCCTGTGCCATGCCCCTGTTGGAGTCTGATTCCGAGGGGGAGGTTGAACAGCTGACAGGGAGTGGGAGTGTGGTTCCAGTCCAGTTAGGCATTCAAAGGAAGACCCAGGCCCACCCTCTCTTCATCCTAGGGCACGCAGGGAGGAACAGATAAGGGAGCAACGTGGGTTAAAGGGGAGAAAAGGGCCCTGATTCCCTTCATTAGCTGCAGCTGGGAAAACAGGATATAAAGGGTGTTTGCACACAGCTCCTTGCTGGAAGCAAAGCGTGAATTATTTTGGTTTGTCAAGT